>NW_027445984.1:0-120533 GCF_038048845.1 Mixophyes fleayi
TGATTCATGATTCAATTCATGATTCAGTTCATGATTCATGATTCAAATCATGATTCATGATTTATGATTCAAATTAAGATTCATGATTCATTATTCATGATTCAATAATGATTCATAATTCATTTCATGATAAAATTCATGATTCATGATTCAATTCATGATTTATGATTCGATTCATGATTCATAATTTTATTCAAGATTCATGATTTAATTCATGATTCATGATTCAATTCATGATTCAGTTCATGATTCATGATTCAATTCATGATTCATGATTTATGATTCAAATTAAGATTCATGATTCATGATTCAATTAATGATTCATAATTCAATTTATGATTAAATTCATGATTCATTTTATGATTCATGATTCATGATTCAATGCATGATTCATGATTCGATTCATGATTCATGATTCGATACAAGATTCATGATTAAATTCATGATTCATTTAATGATTCATGATTCATGATTCAATTCATGTGTCGATTCATGATTCATGATTCGATACAAGATTCATGATTTAATTCATGATTCATGATTCGATTCATGATTCATGATTCAATTCATGATTCATGATTCATGATTCATGATTCATGATTCAATTCATGATTCAGTTCATGATTCATGATTCAAATCATGATTCATGATTTATGATTCAAATTAAGATTCATGATTCATTATTCATGATTCAATAATGATTCATAATTCATTTCATGATAAAATTCATGATTCATGATTCAATTCATGATTTATGATTCGATTCATGATTCATAATTTTATTCAAGATTCATGATTTAATTCATGATTCATGATTCAATTCATGATTCAGTTCATGATTCATGATTCAATTCATGATTCATGATTTATGATTCAAATTAAGATTCATGATTCATGATTCAATTAATGATTCATAATTCAATTCATGATTAAATTCATGATTCATTTTATGATTCATGATTCATGATTCAATGCATGATTCATGATTCGATTCATGATTCATGATTCGATACAAGATTCATGATTAAATTCATGATTCATTTAATGATTCATGATTCATGATTCAATTCATGATTCGATTCATGATTCATGATTCGATACAAGATTCATGATTTAATTCATGATTCATGATTCGATTCATGATTCATGATTCAATTCATGATTCATGATTCATGATTCAATTCATGATTCATGATTCATGATTCATGATTCAAGATTCAATTCATGATTCATGATTCGATTCATGATTCATGATTCGATTCATGATTCATGATTCAATTCATGATTCATTTCACGATTCAATTCATGATTCATGATTCGATTCATGATTCATGATTCGATTCATGATTCATGATTCAATTCATGATTCATGATTCAATTCATGATTCATGATTCGATTAATGATTTATGATTCGATTCATTATTCATGATTCAATTCATGATTCATGATTCAATTCATAATTCATGATTCGATTCATGATTCATGATTCGATTCATGATTCATGATTCAATTCATGATTCATGATTCATTTCATGATTCATTATTCAATTCATTATTCATGATTCAATTCATGATTCAATTCAATGATTCATGATTCAATTCATGATTCATGGTTCATGATTCATGATTCATGATTCAATTCATGATTCATGATTCAATTCATTATTCATGATTCAATTCATGATTCATGGTTCGATTCACGATTCATGATACAATTCATGATTCAAGATTCATTTCATGATTCATGATTCATGATTCAATTCACGATTCATGATTCATGATTCGTGATTCAATCATGATTCATGATTCAATTCATGATTTAATTCATGATTCATTTATTGACTCAATTCATGATTCATGATTCAATTCATGATTCATGATTCTATACATGATTCATGATTCGATTCATGATTCATGATTCGATTCATGATTCATGATTCAATTTATGATTCATGATTCATTTCATGATTCATGATTCAATTCATGATTCAGTTCATGATTCATGATTCAAATCATGATTCATGATTTATGATTCAAATTAAGATTCATGATTCATTATTCATGATTCAATAATGATTCATAATTCATTTCATGATAAAATTCATGATTCATGATTCAATTCATGATTTATGATTCGATTCATGATTCATAATTTTATTCAAGATTCATGATTTAATTCATGATTCATGATTCAATTCATGATTCAGTTCATGATTCATGATTCAATTCATGATTCATGATTTATGATTCAAATTAAGATTCATGATTCATGATTCAATTAATGATTCATAATTCAATTCATGATTAAATTCATGATTCATTTTATGATTCATGATTCATGATTCAATGCATGATTCATGATTCGATTCATGATTCATGATTCGATACAAGATTCATGATTAAATTCATGATTCATTTAATGATTCATGATTCATGATTCAATTCATGATTCGATTCATGATTCATGATTCGATACAAGATTCATGATTTAATTCATGATTCATGATTCGATTCATGATTCATGATTCAATTCATGATTCATGATTCATGATTCAATTCATGATTCATGATTCGATTCATGATTCATGATTCAATTCATAATTTATGATTCAATTCATGATTCATGATTCATTTCATGATTCATTTCATGATTTATGATTCAATTCATGATTCATGATTCAATTCATGATTCATGATTCATGATTCAATTCATGATTCATGATTCGAGTCATGATTCATGATTTATTTCATGATTCAATTCATAGTTCATGAATCTTGATTCAATTCATGATTCAATTCATGATTCATGATTCAATTCATGATTCATTATTCATGATTCATGATTCGATTCATGATTCATGATTTATTTCATGATTCATTTCATGATTCATGATTTATTTCATGATTCATTTCATGATTCATGATTAATGATTCAATTCATGATTCAGATCATTATTCTTTTTATTATTCATAATTCATGATTCAATTCATGATTCAATTCATGATTCAATTCATGATTCATGATTCATGATTCAATTCATGATTCATGATTCATGATTTATTTAATGATTCATGATTCTTGATTCATGATTCAATTCATGATTCAAATTATGATTCATGATTCAATTCATGATTTATAATTCATGATTCATGATTCATGATTCGATTCATGATAAGATTAATTATTCAATTCGTGATTCATGATTCAATTCATGAGTCATGATTTATTTCATGATTCATGATTTATAATTCAATTCATGATTCATGATTCATGATTTATAATTCAATTCATGATTCATGATTCATTTCATGATTCAATTCATGGTTCATGAATCTTGATTCAATTCATGATTTATTTCATGATTCATGATTCAATTCATGATTCAATCCATGATTCATGATTCAATTCATGATTCAATTCATGATTCATGATTCATGATTCATGATTCGATTCATGATTCATGATTTATGATTCATGATTCATGATTCATGATTTAATTCATGATTCAAGATTAAATTCATGATTCATGATTCGATTCATGATTCATTATTCATTTCATGATTCAATTCATGATTCATGATTTGATTCATGATTTGATTCATGATTTGATTCATGATTTGATTCATGATTCATGATTCAATTCATGATTCATGATTCATGATTTGATTCATGATTCATGATTCATGATTCATAATTCATAATTCAATTCATAATTCATGATTCGATTCATGATTCGATTCATGATTCATGATTCGATTCATGATTCATGATTCGATTCCTGATTTTTGATTCAATTCATGATTCATGATTTGTTTCATGATTCATGATTCATTTTTTGATTCATGATTCATGAATCGATTCATGATTCATGATTCAATTCATGATTCATGATTCAATTCATGATTCATGATTTAATTCATGATTCATGATTTATGATTCAATTCATGATTCACTTAATGATTCATGATTCAATTCATGATTCATGATTCATGATTGGACTCATGATTCATTGTTCAAATCATGATTCATGATTCAATTCATGATTCATGATTCATGATTCAATGCATGATTCATGATTCAATGCATGATTCATGATTCATGATTCCATTCATGATTCATATTTGAATTCATTATTCATTTCATGATTCATGATTCAATTCATGACTCATGATTCAATTCATAATTCATGATTCATGATTCAATTCATGATTCATGATTCGATTCATGATTCATGATTCAATTCATGATTCATTATTCAATTCATGATTCATGATTCATGATTCATGATTCAATTCATGGTTCGTGAATCTTGATTCAATTCATGATTTATTTCATGATTCATGATTCCATTCATGATTTGTTTCATGATTCATGATTTAATTCATGATTCATTTCATGATTCATGATTCAATTCATGATTCACGATTCAATTCATGATTCATGATTCATGATTCAATTCATGATTCATGATTCGATTCATGATTCATGATTCAATTCATAATTCATGATTCAATTCATGATTCATGATTCATTTCATGATTCATTTCATGATTTATGATTTAATTCATGATTCATGATTCAATTCATGATTCATGATACATGATTCAATTCATGATTCATGATTCGATTCATGATTCATGATTTATTTCATGATTCAATTCATGGTTCATGAATCTTGATTCAATTCATGATTCAATTCATAATTCATGATTCAATTCATGATTCATTATTCATGATTCATGATTCGATTCATGATTCATGATTTATTTCATGATTCATTTCATGATTCATGATTTATTTCATGATTCATTTCATGATTCATGATTAATGATTCAATTCATGATTCAGATCATTATTCTTTTTATTATTCATAATTCATGATTCAATTCATGATTCAATTCATGATTCATGATTCATGATTCAATTCATGATTCATGATTCATGATTCATTTAATGATTCATGATTCTTGATTCATGATTCAATTCATGATTCAAATTATGATTCATGATTCAATTCATGATTTATAATTCATGATTCATGATTCATGATTCGATTCATGATTCATGATTAATTATTCAATTCGTGATTCATGATTCAATTCATGAGTCATGATTTATTTCATGATTCATGATTTATAATTCAATTCATAATTCATGATTCATTATTTATAATTCAATTCATGATTCATGATTCATTTCATGATTCAATTCATGGTTCATGAATCTTGATTCAATTCATGATTTATTTCATGATTCATGATTCAATTCATGATTCAATCCATGATTCATGATTTAATTCATGATTCATGATTCAATTCATGATTCAATTCATGATTCATGATTTATGATTCATGATTTAATTCATGATTCATGATTTATGATTCATGATTTAATTCATGATTCATGATTCATGATTAGATTCAAAATTCATGATTCATGATTCAATTCATGATTCATGATTAAATTCATGATTCATGATTCATTATTCATTTCATGATTAAATTCATGATTCATGATTTGATTCATGATTTGATTCATGATTCATGATTCAATTCATGATTCATGATTTGATTCATGATTCATGATTCATAATTCATAATTCAATTCATGATTCATGATTCGATTCATGATTCGATTCATGATTCGATTCATGATTCATGATTCAATTCATGATTCATTTCATGCATCATCAAGTCATGATTCATGATTCAATTCATGATTCATGATTTGATTCATGATTTATGATTCGATTCATGATTTAATTCATGATTCATGATTCATTTCATGATTCATGATTCATGATTCAAATATATGATTCAGTTTATGATTCATGATTCAATTCATGATTCATGATTCATGATTCATGATTCATGATTTAATTCCTGATTCATGATTTGATTCATGATTCATGATTCGATTCATGATTCATGATTTATGATTCATGATTCATGATTCAATTCATGATTCATGATTCATGATTAGATTCAAAATTCATGATTCATGATTCAATTCATGATTCGATTCATAAATCATGATTCAATTCATGATTCATGATTCATGATTCACGATTCATTATTCAATTCATAATTCATGATTCATAATTCATGATTCATGATTCGATTCATGATTCGATTCATAAATCATGATTCAATTCATGATTCAATTCATGATTCATGATTTGATTCATGATTCATGATTCAATTCATGATTCATTTAATGATTCAATTCATGATTCATGATTCAATTCATGATTCATGATTCGATTCATGATTCATGATTTGATTCATGATTCATGATTCAATTCATGATTCATGATTAATTTCATGATTCATGATTCATGATTCAATTTATGATTAAGTTCATGTTTCATTATTCAATTCATGATTCATGATTTATGATTCAAATTAAGATTCAGGATTCTTGATTCATGATTCAATTAATGATTCATAATTAATTTCATGATTTAGTTCATGATTCATAATTCATTTCATGATTAAGTTCATGATTCATTTCATGATTCATGATTCATGGTTCAATTCATGATTCAATTCATGATTCATTTCATGATTCATGATTCATAATTCATAATTCAATTCATGATACATGATTCGATTAATGATTCGATTCATGATTCATGATTCGATTCATGATTCATGATTCAATTCATGATTCATGATTCGATTCATGATTTATGATTCGATTCATGATTCAATTCATGATTCATGATTCATTTCATGATTCATGATTCAAATATATGATTCAGTTTATGATTCATGATTCAATTCATGATTCATGATTCATGATTCAAATATATGATTCAGTTTATGATTCATGATTCAATTCATGATTCATGATTCATGATTTAATTCCTGATTCATGATTTGATTCATGATTTATGATTCAATTCATGATTCATGATTCATGATTCGATTCATGATTCATGATTTATGATTCATGATTCATGATTCATGATTCAATTCATGATTCATGATTCATGATTAGATTCAAAATTCATGATTCATGATTCAATTTATGATTCAATTCATAAATCATGATTCAATTCATGATTCAATTCATGATTCATGATTCATGATTCACGATTCATGATTCAATTCATAATTCATGATTCATAATTCATGATTCATGATTCGATTCATGATTCGATTCATAAATCATGATTCAATTCATGATTCAATTCATGATTCATGATTTGATTCATGATTCATGATTCAATTCATGATTCATTTAATGATTCAATTCATGATTCATGATTCAATTCATGTATCATGATTCGATTCATGATTCATGATTTGATTCATGATTCATGATTCAATTCATGATTCATGATTCATTTCATGATTCATGATTCATGATTCAATTTATGATTAAGTTCATGATTCATTATTCAATTCATGATTCATGATTTATGATTCAAATTAAGATTCAGGATTCTTGATTCATGATTCAATTAATGATTCATAATTCATTTCATGATTAAGTTCTTGATTCATTTCATGATTCATGATTCATGGTTCAATTCATGATTCAATTCATGATTCATTTCATGATTCATGATTCATGGTTCAATTCATGATTCAATTCATGATTCATGATTCGATTCATGATTCATGATTCGATTCATGATTCATGATTTAATTCATGATTCATGATTCATGATTCAATTCATGATTCATGATTCAATTCATGATTCGATTCATGATTCATGATTCGATTCAAGATTCATGATTCGATTCATGATTCATGATTTAATTCATGATTCATGATTCAATTCATGATTCATGATTCATGATTCAATTCATGATTCATGATTCAATTCATGATTCGATTCATGATTTAATTCATGATTCAATTCATGATTCGATTCATGATTTAATTCATGATTCAATTCATGATTTATTTCATGATTCATGAATCAATTCATGATTCATGATTCATTTCATGATTCATTATTCAATTCATGATTCAATTCATGATTCATGATTCAATTCATGATTCATGATTCGATTCATGATTCATGATTCATGACTCAATTCATGATTCATGATTCATGATTCGATTCATGATTCATGATTCGATTCATAAATCATGATTCAATTCATGATTCAATTCATTATTCATGATTCATTTCATGAATCATGATTCAATTCATAATTCATGACTCATGATTCATGATTCAATTCATGATTCATGATTCATGATTTGATTCATGATTCATGATTCTTGATTCATGATTTAGTTCATGATTCATGATTCAATTCATGATTAATGATTTATGATTCAATTCATGATTCATGATTCATTTCATGATTCATGATTCATTTCATGATTAGATTCATGATTCATTTCAAGATTCACAATTCATGATTCAATTCATTATTCAATTCATGATTCATAATTCAATTCATGATTCATGATTCATGATTTGATTGATGATTCATGATTCATGATTCATAATTCATGATTTAATTCATGATTCATGATTCGATTCATGATTCGATTCATGATTCATGATTCAATTCATGATTCATTTCATGCATCATCAAGTCTTGATTCATGATTCAATTCATGATTCATGATTCATTTCATGATTCATGATTCATGATTCAAATATATGATTCAGTTCATGATTCATGATTCAATTCATGATTCATGATTCATGATTCATGATTTAATTCCTGATTCATGTTTTGATTCATGATTTATGATTCAATTCATGATTCATGATTCATGATTCATGATTCGATTCATGATTCATGATTTATGATTCATGATTCATGATTCATGATTCAATTCATGATTCATGATTCATGATTCAATTCATGATTCATGATTAAATTCATGATTCTTGATTCGATTCATGATTCAATTCATGATTCATGATTCATTTCATGATTAATTATTCAATTCATGATTCAATTCATGATTCATGATTCGATTCATGATTCGATTCATGATTCATGATTTGATTCATGATTCATGATTCGATTCATGATTCAATTCATGATTCATGATTCATTTCATGATTTATTATTCAATTCATGATTCAATTCATGATTCATGATTCGATTCATAATTCATGATTCCATTCATGATTCATGATTCCATTCATGATTCTTGATTCATGATTTAATTCATGATTCAATTCATGATTCATGATTCGATTCATGATTCATGATTCATGATTCGATTCATGAGTCATGATTCGATTCATAAATCCTGATTCAATTCATGATTCAATTCATGATTCATGATTCGTTTCATGATTCATGATTCAATTCATAATTCATGATTCATGATTCAATTCATGATTCATGATTTAATTCATGATTCATGATTCATGATTTAATTCATGATTCATGATTCATGATTTGATTCATGATTCATGATTCTTGATTCATGATTTAGTTCATGATTTATGATTCAAGTCATGATTAATGATTTATGATTCAAATCATGATTCATGATTCATTTCATGATTTAATTCATGATTTATGTCATGATTCACGATTCATGATTCAATTCATGATTCATGATTCAATTCATGATTCATGATTCATGATTCAATTCATGATTCATGATTCAAATTATGATTCATGATTCGATTTATGATTCATGATTCGATTCATTAATCATGATTCAATTCATGATTCATGATTCATTTCATGATTCATTATTCATTTCATGATTCAATTCATGATTCATGATTCGATTCATGATTCATGATTCCATTCATGATTCATTATTCATGATTCAATTCATGATTCATGATTCTTGATTCATGATTTGATTCATGATTTATGATTCATTTCATGATTCATTATTCATGATTCAATTCATGATTCATGATTCTTGATTAATGATTTGATTCATGATTTATGATTCGTTTCATGATTCATGATTCATGATTCAATTCATGATTTAGTTCATAATTCATGATTCAATTCATGATTAATGATGTATGATTCAACTCATGATTCATGATTCATTTCATGATACAATTCATGATTCAATTCATGATTCATGAATTATGATTCATGATTCAATTCATGATTCATGATTAATGATTCAATTCATGATTCATGATTCAAATTATGATTCATGATTCGATTTATGATTCATGATTCGATTCATTAATCATGATTCAATTCATGATTAATGATTTATTTCATGATTCATTATTCATTTCATGATTCAATTCATGATTCATGATTCGATTCATGATTCATGATTCCATTCATGATTCATGATTCATGATTTAATTCATGATTCATGATTCATGATTTAATTCATGATTCATGATTCATGATTTGATTCATGATTCATGATTCTTGATTCATGATTTAGTTCATGATTTATGATTCAAGTCATGATTAATGATTTATGATTCAAATCATGATTCATGATTCATTTCATGATTTAATTCATGATTTATGTCATGATTCACGATTCATGATTCAATTCATGATTCATGATTCAATTCATGATTCATGATTCATGATTCAATTCATGATTCATGATTCAAATTATGATTCATGATTCGATTTATGATTCATGATTCGATTCATTAATCATGATTCAATTCATGATTCATGATTCATTTCATGATTCATTATTCATTTAATGATTCAATTCATGATTCATGATTCGATTCATGATTCATGATTCCATTCATGATTCATTATTCATGATTCAATTCATGATTCATGATTCTTGATTCATGATTTGATTCATGATTTATGATTCATTTCATGATTCATTATTCATGATTCAATTCATGATTCATGATTCTTGATTAATGATTTGATTCATGATTTATGATTCGTTTCATGATTCATGATTCATGATTCAATTCATGATTTAGTTCATAATTCATGATTCAATTCATGATTAATGATGTATGATTCAACTCATGATTCATGATTCATTTCATGATACAATTCATGATTCAATTCATGATTCATGAATTATGATTCATGATTCAATTCATGATTCATGATTAATGATTCAATTCATGATTCATGATTCAAATTATGATTCATGATTCGATTTATGATTCATGATTCGATTCATTAATCATGATTCAATTCATGATTAATGATTTATTTCATGATTCATTATTCATTTCATGATTCAATTCATGATTCATGATTCGATTCATGATTCATGATTCCATTCATGATTCATGATTCATGATTGAATTCATGATTCATGATTCTTGATTCATGATTTGATTCATGATTCAATTCATGATTCATGATTCAATTCATGATTCATGATTCGATTCATGATTCATGATTCCATTCATGATTCATGATTCATGATTCAATTCATGATTCATGATTCTTGATTCATGATTTGATTCATGATTAATGATGTATGATTCAATTCATGATTTTTGATTCATTTCATGATTTAATTCAAGATTCATTTCATGATTCATGATTCATGATTCAATTCATGATTCGATTCATGATTCATGATTCAATTCATGATTCAATTCATGATTCATGATTCAATTCATGATTCATGATTCATGATTCGATTCATGATTCATGATTCATGATTCGATTCATGATTCAGATTCAATTCATGATTCATTTAATGATTCAATTCATGATTCATGATTCAATTCATGATTCATGATTCGATTCATGATTCATGATTCAATTTATGATTAAGTTCATGATTCATGATTCGATTCATGATTTATGATTCAAATTAAGATTCAGGATTCATGATTCATGATTCAATTAATGATTCATAATTCATTTCATGATTAAATTCATGATTCATTTCATGATTTATGATTCATGGTTCAATTCATGATTTAATTCATGATTCATGATTTAATTCATGATTCATGATTCGATTCATGATTCATGATTTAATTCATGATTCATGATTCATGATTCAATTCATGATTCATGATTCAATTCATGATTCGATTCATGATTGATGATTCGATTCAAGATTCATGATTCGATTCATGATTCATAATTTAATTCATGATTCATGATTCAATTCATGATTCATGATTCATGATTGAATTCATGATTCATGATTCAATTCATGATTCGATTCATGATTTAATTCTCGATTCAATTCATGATTCAATTCATGATTCATGATTCAATTCATGATTTATTTCATGATTCATGATTCAATTCATGATTCATGATTCATGATTCAATTCATGATTCATGATTCATTTTATGATTCATTATTCAATTCATGATTCAATTCATGATTCATGATTCGATTCATGATTCATGATTCGATTCATGATTCATGATTCCATTCATGATTCATGATTCATGATTCAATTCATGATTCATGATTCGATTCATGATTCATGATTCGATTCATGATTCATGATTCGATTCATAAATCATGATTCAATTCATAATTCATGATTCATGATTCGTTTCATGATTCATGATTCAATTCATAATTCATGATTCATGATTCATGATTCAAATCATGATTCATGATTCATGATTCAATTCATGATTCATGATTCAATTCATGATTCATGATTCATGATTCAATTCATGATTCATTTCATGATTAGATTCATGATTCATGATTCCTGATTTAATTCATGATTCATTTCATAATTAGATTCATGATTCATTTCATGATTCACAATTCATGATTCAATTCATGATTCAATTCATGATTCATAATTCAATTCATGATTCATGATTCATGATTTGATTCATGATTCATGATTCATGATTCATTATTCATGATTCAATTCATGATTCATGATTCGATTCATGATTCGATTCATGATTCATGATTCAATTCATGATTCATTTCATGCATCATCAAGTCTTGATTCATGATTCAATTCATGATTCATGATTCGATTCATGATTTATGATTCGATTCATGATTCAATTCATGATTCATGATTCATTTCATGATTCTTGATTCATGATTCAAATATATGATTAAGTTCATGATTCATGATTCGATTCATGATTGATGATTCATGATTCATGATTCATGATTTAATTCCTGATTCATGATTTGATTCATGATTTATGATTCAATTCATGATTCATGATTCATGATTCATGATTCGATTCATGATTCATGATTCATGATTCATGATTTAATTCCTGATTCATGATTTGATTCATGATTTATGATTCAATTCATGATTCATGATTCATGATTCGATTCATGATTCATGATTTATGATTCATGATTAATGATTCATGATTCAATTCATGATTCATGATTCATGATTAGATTCAAAATTCATGATTAATGATTCAATTCATGATTCATGATTCAATTCATGATTCATGATTCGATTCATGATTTATGATTCGATTCATGATTCAATTCATGATTCATGATTCATTTCATGATTCATGATTCAATTCATGATTCATGATTCATTTCATGATTCATGATTCAATTCATGATTCATGATTCATTTCATGATTCATGATTCATGATTCAAATATATGATTCAGTTTATGATTCATGATTCAATTCATGATTCATGATTCATTTCATGATTCATGATTCATGATTCAAATATATGATTCAGTTTATGATTCATGATTCAATTCATGATTCATGATTCATGATTCATGATTCATGATTTAATTCCTGATTCATGATTTGATTCATGATTTATGATTTAATTCATGATTCATGATTCATGATTCGATTCATGATTCATGATTTATGATTCATGATTCATGATTCATGATTCAATTCATGATTCATGATTAGATTCAAAATTCATGATTCATTATTTGATTCATGATTTATGATTCAATTCATGATTCATGATTCATGATTCGATTCATGATTCATGATTCATGATTCATGATTCATGATTTAATTCCTGATTCATGATTTGATTCATGATTTATGATTCAATTCATGATTCATGATTCATGATTCATGATTCGATTCATGATTCATGATTTATGATTCATGATTCATGATTCATGATTCAATTCATGATTCATGATTCATGATTAGATTCAAAATTCATGATTAATGATTCAATTCATGATTCATGATTCAATTCATGATTCATGATTCGATTCATGATTTATGATTCGATTCATGATTCAATTCATGATTCATGATTCATTTCATGATTCATGATTCAATTCATGATTCATGATTCATTTCATGATTCATGATTCATGATTCAAATATATGATTCAGTTTATTATTCATGATTCAATTCATGATTCATGATTCATTTCATGATTCATGATTTATGATTCAAATATATGATTCAGTTTATGATTCATGATTCAATTCATGATTCATGATTCATGATTCATGATTTAATTCCTGATTCATGATTCGATTCATGATTCATGATTTATGATTCATGATTCATGATTCATGATTCAATTCATGATTCATGATTCATGATTAGATTCAAAATTCATGATTCATGATTCAATTCATGATTCGATTTATAAATCATGATTCAATTCATGATTCAATTCATGATTCATGATTCATGATTCACGATTCATGATTCAATTCATAATTCATGATTCATAATTCATGATTCATGATTCGATGCATGATTCGATTCATAAATCATGATTCAATTCATGATTCAATTCATGATTCATGATTTGAATCATGATTCATGATTCAATTCATGATTCATTTAATGATTCAATTCATGATTCATGATTCAATTCATGATTCATGATTTGATTCATGATTCATGATTCGATTCATGATTCATGATTCAATTCATGATTCATGATTCATTTCATGATTCATGATTCATGATTCAATTTATGATTAAGTTCATGATTCATTATTCAATTCATGATTCATGATTTATGATTCAAATTAAGATTCAGGATTCTTGATTCATGATTCAATTAATGATTCATAATTCATTTCATGATTAACTTCATGATTCATTTCATGATTCATGATTCATGGTTCAATTCATGATTCAATTCATGATTCATTTCATGATTCATGATTCATGGTTCAATTCATGATTCAATTCATGATTCATGATTCGATTCATGATTCATGATTCGATTCATGATTCATGATTTAATTCATGATTCATGATTCATGATTCAATTCATGATTCATGATTCAATTCATGATTCGATTCATGATTCATGATTCGATTCAAGATTCATGATTCGATTCATGATTCATGATTTAATTCATTATTCATGATTCAATTCATGATTCATGATTCATGATTCAATTCATGATTCATGATTCAATTCATGATTCGATTCATGATTTAATTCATGATTCAATTCATGATTCAATTCATGATTCATGATTCAATTCATGATTTATTTCATGATTCATGAATCAATTCATAATTCATGATTCATGATTCAATTCATGATTCATGATTCATTTCATGATTCATTATTCAATTCATGATTCAATACATGATTCATGATTCAATTCATGATTCATGATTCCATTCATGATTCATGATTCATGATTCAATTCATGATTCATGATTCGATTCATGATTCATGATTCGATTCATAAAACATGATTCAATTCATGATTCAATTCATTATTCATGATTCGTTTCATGAATCATGATTCAATTCATAATTCATGACTCATGATTCATGATTCAATTCATGATTCATGATTCATGATTCATGATTTGATTCATGATTCAATTCATGATTCATGATTCGATTCATGATTCATGATTCAATTCTTGATTCATGATTCATGATTAAATTCATGATTCATGATTCTTGATTCATGATTTGATTCATGATTTGTTTCATGATTCATGATTCATGATTCAATTCATGATTTAGTTCATGATTCATGATTCAATTCATGATTAATGATGTATGATTCAATTCATGATTTATGATTCATTTCATGATTTAATTCATGATTCATTTCATGATTCATGATTCATGATTCAATTCATGATTTGATTCATGATTCATGATTCAATTCATGATTCAATTCATGATTCATGATTCAATTCATGATTCATGATTCAATTCATGATTCATGATTCATGATTTGATTCATGATTCATGATTCATGATTCATGATTCAATTCATGATTCAATTCATGATTCATGATTCAATTCATGATTCATGATTCGATTCATGATTCATGATTCATGATTCGATTCATGATTCATTATTCAATTCATGATTCATTTAATGATTCAATTCATGATTCATGATTCAATTCATGATTCATGATTCGATTCATGATTCATGATTCAATTTATGATTAAGTTCTTGATTCATGATATGATTCATGATTTATGATTCAAATTAAGATTCAGGATTCATGATTCATGATTCAATTAATGATTCATAATTCATTTCATGATTAAATTCATGATTCATTTCATGATTCATGATTCAAATCATGATTCATGATTCATGATTCAATTCATGATTCATGATTCAATTCATGATTCATGATTCATGATTCAATTCATGATTCATGATTCAATTCATGATTCATTTCATGATTAGATTCATGATTCATGATTCCTGATTTAATTCATGATTCATTTCATAATTAGATTCATGATTCATTTCATGATTCACAATTCATGATTCAATTCATGATTCAATTCATGATTCATAATTCAATTCATGATTCATGATTCATGATTTGATTCATGATTCATGATTCATGATTCATTATTCATGATTCAATTCATGATTCATGATTCGATTCATGATTCGATTCATGATTCATGATTCAATTCATGATTCATTTCATGCATCATCAAGTCTTGATTCATGATTCAATTCATGATTCATGATTCGATTCATGATTTATGATTCGATTCATGATTCAATTCATGATTCATGATTCATTTCATGATTCTTGATTAATGATTCAAATATATGATTAAGTTCATGATTCATGATTCGATTCATGATTCATGATTCATGATTCATGATTCATGATTTAATTCCTGATTCATGATTTGATTCATGATTTATGATTCAATTCATGATTCATGATTCATGATTCATGATTCGATTCATGATTCATGATTCATGATTCATGATTCATGATTTAATTCCTGATTCATGATTTGATTCATGATTTATGATTCAATTCATGATTCATGATTCATGATTCGATTCATGATTCATGATTTATGATTCATGATTAATGATTCATGATTCAATTCATGATTCATGATTCATGATTAGATTCAAAATTCATGATTAATGATTCAATTCATGATTCATGATTCAATTCATGATTCATGATTCGATTCATGATTTATGATTCGATTCATGATTCAATTCATGATTCATGATTCATTTCATGATTCATGATTCATGATTCATTTCATGATTCATGATTCAATTCATGATTCATGATTCATTTCATGATTCATGATTCATGATTCAAATATATGATTCAGTTTATGATTCATGATTCAATTCATGATTCATTTCATGATTCATGATTCATGATTCAAATATATGATTCAGTTTATGATTCATGATTCAATTCATGATTCATGATTCATGATTCATGATTTAATTCCTGATTCATGATTTGATTCATGATTTATGATTTAATTCATGATTCATGATTCATGATTCGATTCATGATTCATGATTTATGATTCATGATTCATGATTCATGATTCAATTCATGATTCATGATTAGATTCAAAATTCATGATTCATTATTTGATTCATGATTTATGATTCAATTCATGATTCATGATTCATGATTCATGATTCGATTCATGATTCATGATTCATGATTCATGATTCATGATTTAATTCCTGATTCATGATTTGATTCATGATTTATGATTCAATTCATGATTCATGATTCATGATTCATGATTCGATTCATGATTCATGATTTATGATTCATGATTCATGATTCATGATTCAATTCATGATTCATGATTCATGATTAGATTCAAAATTCATGATTAATGATTCAATTCATGATTCATGATTCAATTCATGATTCATGATTCGATTCATGATTTATGATTCGATTCATGATTCAATTCATGATTCATGATTCAATTCATGATTCATGATTCATTTCATGATTCATGATTCAATTCATGATTCATGATTCATTTCATGATTCATGATTCATGATTCAAATATATGATTCAGTTTATTATTCATGATTCAATTCATGATTCATGATTCATTTCATGATTCATGATTTATGATTCAAATATATGATTCAGTTTATGATTCATGATTCAATTCATGATTCATGATTCATGATTCATGATTCATGATTTAATTCCTGATTCATGATTCGATTCATGATTCATGATTTATGATTCATGATTCATGATTCATGATTCAATTCATGATTCATGATTCATGATTAGATTCAAAATTCATGATTCATGATTCAATTCATGATTCGATTTATAAATCATGATTCAATTCATGATTCAATTCATGATTCATGATTCATGATTCACGATTCATGATTCAATTCATAATTCATGATTCATAATTCATGATTCATGATTCGATGCATGATTCGATTCATAAATCATGATTCAATTCATGATTCAATTCATGATTCATGATTTGAATCATGATTCATGATTCAATTCATGATTCATTTAATGATTCAATTCATGATTCATGATTCAATTCATGATTCATGATTTGATTCATGATTCATGATTCGATTCATGATTCATGATTCAATTCATGATTCATGATTCATTTCATGATTCATGATTCATGATTCAATTTATGATTAAGTTCATGATTCATTATTCAATTCATGATTCATGATTTATGATTCAAATTAAGATTCAGGATTCTTGATTCATGATTCAATTAATGATTCATAATTCATTTCATGATTAACTTCATGATTCATTTCATGATTCATGATTCATGGTTCAATTCATGATTCAATTCATGATTCATTTCATGATTCATGATTCATGGTTCAATTCATGATTCAATTCATGATTCATGATTCGATTCATGATTCATGATTCGATTCATGATTCATGATTTAATTCATGATTCATGATTCATGATTCAATTCATGATTCATGATTCAATTCATGATTCGATTCATGATTCATGATTCGATTCAAGATTCATGATTCGATTCATGATTCATGATTTAATTCATTATTCATGATTCAATTCATGATTCATGATTCATGATTCAATTCATGATTCATGATTCAATTCATGATTCGATTCATGATTTAATTCATGATTCAATTCATGATTCAATTCATGATTCATGATTCAATTCATGATTTATTTCATGATTCATGAATCAATTCATGATTCATGATTCATGATTCAATTCATGATTCATGATTCATTTCATGATTCATTATTCAATTCATGATTCAATACATGATTCATGATTCAATTCATGATTCATGATTCCATTCATGATTCATGATTCATGATTCAATTCATGATTCATGATTCGATTCATGATTCATGATTCGATTCATAAAACATGATTCAATTCATGATTCAATTCATTATTCATGATTCGTTTCATGAATCATGATTCAATTCATAATTCATGACTCATGATTCATGATTCAATTCATGATTCATGATTCATGATTCATGATTTGATTCATGATTCAATTCATGATTCATGATTCGATTCATGATTCATGATTCAATTCTTGATTCATGATTCATGATTAAATTCATGATTCATGATTCTTGATTCATGATTTGATTCATGATTTGTTTCATGATTCATGATTCATGATTCAATTCATGATTTAGTTCATGATTCATGATTCAATTCATGATTAATGATGTATGATTCAATTCATGATTTATGATTCATTTCATGATTCATGATTCATGATTCAATTCATGATTTGATTCATGATTCATGATTCAATTCATGATTCAATTCATGATTCATGATTCAATTCATGATTCATGATTCAATTCATGATTCATGATTCATGATTTGATTCATGATTCATGATTCATGATTCATGATTCAATTCATGATTCAATTCATGATTCATGATTCAATTCATGATTCATGATTCGATTCATGATTCATGATTCATGATTCGATTCATGATTCATTATTCAATTCATGATTCATTTAATGATTCAATTCATGATTCATGATTCAATTCATGATTCATGATTCGATTCATGATTCATGATTCAATTTATGATTAAGTTCTTGATTCATGATTTGATTCATGATTTATGATTCAAATTAAGATTCAGGATTCATGATTCATGATTCAATTAATGATTCATAATTCATTTCATGATTAAATTCATGATTCATTTCATGATTTATGATTCATGGTTCAATTCATGATTTAATTCATGATTCATGATTTAATTCATGATTCATGATTCGATTCATGATTCATGATTTAATTCATGATTCATGATTCATGATTCAATTCATGATTCATGATTCAATTCATGATTCGATTCATGATTCATGATTCGATTCAAGATTCATGATTCGATTCATGATTCATAATTTAATTCATGATTCATGATTCAATTCATGATTCATGATTCATGATTCAATTCTTGATTCATGATTCAATTCATGATTCGATTCATGATTTAATTCATGATTCAATTCATGATTCAATTCATGATTCATGATTCAATTCATGATTTATTTCATGATTCATGATTCAATTCATGATTCATGATTCATGATTCAATTCATGATTCATGATTCATTTCATGATTCATTATTCAATTCATGATTCAATTCATGATTCATGATTCGATTCATGATTCATGATTCGATTCATGATTCATGATTCCATTCATGATTCATGATTCATGATTCAATTCATGATTCATGATTCATGATTCAATTCATGATTCATGATTCAATTCATGATTCATGATTCAATTCATGATTCATTTCATGATTAGATTCATGATTCATGATTTCTGATTTAATTCATGATTCATTTCATAATTAGATTCATGATTCATTTCATGATTCACAATTCATGATTCAATTCATGATTCAATTCATGATTCATAATTCAATTCATGATTCATGATTCATGATTTGATTCATGATTCATGATTCGATTCATGATTCGATTCATGATTCATGATTCAATTCATGATTCATTTCATGCATCATCAAGTCTTGATTCATGATTCAATTCATGATTCATGATTCGATTCATGATTTATGATTCGATTCATGATTCAATTCATGATTCATGATTCATTTCATGATTCTTGATTCATGATTCAAATATATGATTAAGTTCATGATTCGATTCATGATTCATGATTCATGATTCATGATTTAATTCCTGATTCATGATTTGATTCATGATTTATGATTCAATTCATGATTCATGATTCATGATTCATGATTCGATTCATGATTCATGATTCATGATTCATGATTCATGATTTAATTCCTGATTCATGATTTGATTCATGATTTATGATTCAATTCATGATTCATGATTCATGATTCGATTCATGATTCATGATTTATGATTCATGATTCATGATTCATGATTCAATTCATGATTCATGATTCATGATTAGATTCAAAATTCATGATTAATGATTCAATTCATGATTCATGATTCAATTCATGATTCATGATTCGATTCATGATTTATGATTCGATTCATGATTCAATTCATGATTCATGATTCATTTCATGATTCATGATTCAATTCATGATTCATGATTCATTTCATGATTCATGATTCAATTCATGATTCATGATTCATTTCATGATTCATGATTCATGATTCAAATATATGATTCAGTTTATGATTCATGATTCAATTCATGATTCATGATTCATTTCATGATTCATGATTCATGATTCAAATATATGATTCAGTTTATGATTCATGATTCAATTCATGATTCATGATTCAATTCATGATTTATTTCATGATTCATGAATCAATTCATGATTCATGATTCATGATTCAATTCATGATTCATGATTCATTTCATGATTCATTATTCAATTCATGATTCAATACATGATTCATGATTCAATTCATGATTCATGATTCCATTCATGATTCATGATTCATGATTCAATTCATGATTCATGATTCGATTCATGATTCATGATTCGATTCATAAAACATGATTCAATTCATGATTCAATTCATTATTCATGATTCGTTTCATGAATCATGATTCAATTCATAATTCATGACTCATGATTCATGATTCAATTCATGATTCATGATTCATGATTCATGATTTGATTCATGATTCAATTCATGATTCATGATTCGATTCATGATTCATGATTCAATTCTTGATTCATGATTCATGACTAAATTCATGATTCATGATTCTTGATTCATGATTTGATTCATGATTTGTTTCATGATTCATGATTCATGATTCAATTCATGATTTAGTTCATGATTCATGATTCAATTCATGATTAATGATGTATGATTCAATTCATGATTTATGATTCATTTCATGATTCATGATTCGATTCATGATTCATGATTCAATTTATGATTAAGTTCTTGATTCATGATTTGATTCATGATTTATGATTCAAATTAAGATTCAGGATTCATGATTCATGATTCAATTAATGATTCATAATTCATTTCATGATTAAATTCATGATTCATTTCATGATTTATGATTCATGGTTCAATTCATGATTTAATTCATGATTCATGATTTAATTCATGATTCATGATTCGATTCATGATTCATGATTTAATTCATGATTCATGATTCATGATTCAATTCATGATTCATGATTCAATTCATGATTCGATTCATGATTCATGATTCGATTCAAGATTCATGATTCGATTCATGATTCATAATTTAATTCATGATTCATGATTCAATTCATGATTCATGATTCATGATTGAATTCTTGATTCATGATTCAATTCATGATTCGATTCATGATTTAATTCATGATTCAATTCATGATTCAATTCATGATTAATGATTCAATTCATGATTTATTTCATGATTCATGATTCAATTCATGATTCATGATTCATGATTCAATTCATGATTCATGATTCATTTCATGATTCATTATTCAATTCATGATTCAATTCATGATTCATGATTCGATTCATGATTCATGATTCGATTCATGATTCATGATTCCATTCATGATTCATGATTCATGATTCAATTCATGATTCATGATTCATGATTCAATTCATGATTCATGATTCAATTCATGATTCATGATTCAATTCATGATTCATTTCATGATTAGATTCATGATTCATGATTTCTGATTTAATTCATGATTCATTTCATAATTAGATTCATGATTCATTTCATGATTCACAATTCATGATTCAATTCATGATTCAATTCATGATTCATAATTCAATTCATGATTCATGATTCATGATTTGATTCATGATTCATGATTCGATTCATGATTCGATTCATGATTCATGATTCAATTCATGATTCATTTCATGCATCATCAAGTCTTGATTCATGATTCAATTCATGATTCATGATTCGATTCATGATTTATGATTCGATTCATGATTCAATTCATGATTCATGATTCATTTCATGATTCTTGATTCATGATTCAAATATATGATTAAGTTCATGATTCATGATTCGATTCATGATTCATGATTCATGATTCATGATTCATGATTTAATTCCTGATTCATGATTTGATTCATGATTTATGATTCAATTCATGATTCATGATTCATGATTCATGATTCGATTCATGATTCATGATTCATGATTCATGATTCATGATTTAATTCCTGATTCATGATTTGATTTATGATTTATGATTCAATTCATGATTCATGATTCATGATTCGATTCATGATTCATGATTCAAGATTCATGATTCGATTCATGATTCATAATTTAATTCATGATTCATGATTCAATTCATGATTCATGATTCATGATTGAATTCTTGATTCATGATTCAATTCATGATTCGATTCATGATTTAATTCATGATTCAATTCATGATTCAATTCATGATTCATGATTCAATTCATGATTTATTTCATGATTCATGATTCAATTCATGATTCATGATTCATGATTCAATTCATGATTCATGATTCATTTCATGATTCATTATTCAATTCATGATTCAATTCATGATTCATGATTCGATTCATGATTCATGATTCGATTCATGATTCATGATTCCATTCATGATTCATGATTCATGATTCAATTCATGATTCATGATTCATGATTCAATTCATGATTCATGATTCAATTCATGATTCATGATTCAATTCATGATTCATTTCATGATTAGATTCATGATTCATGATTTCTGATTTAATTCATGATTCATTTCATAATTAGATTCATGATTCATTTCATGATTCACAATTCATGATTCAATTCATGATTCAATTCATGATTCATAATTCAATTCATGATTCATGATTCATGATTTGATTCATGATTCATGATTCGATTCATGATTCGATTCATGATTCATGATTCAATTCATGATTCATTTCATGCATCATCAAGTCTTGATTCATGATTCAATTCATGATTCATGATTCGATTCATGATTTATGATTCGATTCATGATTCAATTCATGATTCATTTCATGATTCTTGATTCATGATTCAAATATATGATTAAGTTCATGATTCATGATTCGATTCATGATTCATGATTCATGATTCATGATTCATGATTTAATTCCTGATTCATGATTTGATTCATGATTTATGATTCAATTCATGATTCATGATTCATGATTCATGATTCGATTCATGATTCATGATTCATGATTCATGATTCATGATTTAATTCCTGATTCATGATTTGATTCATGATTTATGATTCAATTCATGATTCATGATTCATGATTCGATTCATGATTCATAATTTATGATTCATGATTCATGATTCATGATTCAATTCATGATTCATGATTCATGATTAGATTCAAAATTCATGATTAATGATTCAATTCATGATTCATGATTCAATTCATGATTCATGATTCGATTCATGATTTATGATTCGATTCATGATTCAATTCATGATTCATGATTCATTTCATGATTCATGATTCAATTCATGATTCATGATTCATTTCATGATTCATGATTCAATTCATGATTCATGATTCATTTCATGATTCATGATTCATGATTCAAATATATGATTCAGTTTATGATTCATGATTCAATTCATGATTCATGATTCATTTCATGATTCATGATTCATGATTCAAATATATGATTCAGTTTATGATTCATGATTCAATTCATGATTCATGATTCAATTCATGATTTATTTCATGATTCATGAATCAAATCACGATTCATGATTCATGATTTATGATTCATGATTCATGATTCATGATTCAATTCATGATTCATGATTAGATTCAAAATTCATTATTCATGATTTGATTCATGATTTATGATTCAATTCATAATTCATGATTCATGATTCATGATTCGATTCATGATTCATGATTCATGATTCATGATTCATGATTTAATTCCTGATTCATGATTTGATTCATGATTTATGATTCAATTCATGATTCATGATTCATGATTCATGATTCGATTCATGATTCATGATTTATGATTCAATTCATGATTCATGATTCATTTCATGATTCATGATTCAATTCATGATTCATGATTCATTTCATGATTCATGATTCATGACTCAAATATATGATTCAGTTTATTATTCATGATTCAATTCATGATTCATGATTCATTTCATGATTCATGATTTATGATTCAAATATATGATTCAGTTTATGATTCATGATTCAATTCATGATTCATGATTCATGATTCATGATTCATGATTTAATTCCTGATTCATGATTTGATTCATGATTTATGATTTAATTCATGATTCATGATTCATGATTCGATTCATGATTCATGATTTATGATTCATGATTCATGAATCAATTCATGATTCATGATTCATGATTAGATTCAAAATTCATGATTCATGATTCAATTCATGATTCGATTTATAAATCATGATTCAATTCATGATTCAATTCATGATTCATGATTCATGATTCACGATTCATGATTCAATTCATAATTCATGATTCATAATTCATGATTCATGATTCGATTCATGATTCGATTCATAAATCATGATTCAATTCATGATTCAATTCATGATTCATGATTTGAATCATGATTCATGATTCAATTCATGATTCATTTAATGATTCAATTCATGATTCATGATTCAATTCATGATTCATGATTTGATTCATGATTCATGATTCGATTCATGATTCATGATTCAATTCATGATTCATGATTCATTTCATGATTCATGATTCATGATTCAATTTATGATTAAGTTCATGATTCATTATTCAATTCATGATTCATGATTTATGATTCAAATTAAGATTCAGGATTCTTGATTCATGATTCAATTAATGATTCATAATTCATTTCATGATTAACTTCATGATTCATTTCATGATTCATGATTCATGGTTCAATTCATGATTCAATTCATGATTCATTTCATGATTCATGGTTCAATTCATGATTAAATTCATGATTCATGATTCGATTCATGATTCATGATTCGATTCATGATTCATGATTTAATTCATGATTCATGATTCATGATTCAATTCATGATTCATGATTCAATTCATGATTCGATTCATGATTCATGATTCGATTCAAGATTCATGATTCGATTCATGATTCATGATTTAATTCATTATTCATGATTCAATTCATGATTCATGATTCATGATTCAATTCATGATTCATGATTCAATTCATGATTCGATTCATGATTTAATTCATGATTCAATTCATGATTCAATTCATGATTCATGATTCAATTCATGATTTATTTCATGATTCATGAATCAATTCATGATTCATGATTCATGATTCAATTCATGATTCATGATTCATTTCATGATTCATTATTCAATTCATGATTCAATACATGATTCATGATTCAATTCATGATTCATGATTCCATTCATGATTCATGATTCATGATTCAATTCATGATTCATGATTCGATTCATGATTCATGATTCGATTCATAAAACATGATTCAATTCATGATTCAATTCATTATTCATGATTCGTTTCATGAATCATGATTCAATTCATAATTCATGACTCATGATTCATGATTCAATTCATGATTCATGATTCATGATTCATGATTTGATTCATGATTCAATTCATGATTCATGATTCGATTCATGATTCATGATTCAATTCTTGATTCATGATTCATGATTAAATTCATGATTCATGATTCTTGATTCATGATTTGATTCATGATTCATGATTTGTTTCATGATTCATGATTCATGATTCAATTCATGATTTAGTTCATGATTCATGATTCAATTCATGATTAATGATGTATGATTCAATTCATGATTTATGATTCATTTCATGATTTAATTCATGATTCATTTCATGATTCATGATTCATGATTCAATTCATGATTCGATTCATGATTCATGATTCAATTCATGATTCAATTCATGATTCATGATTCAATTCATGATTCATGATTCAATTCATGATTCATGATTCATGATTTGATTCATGATTCATGATTCATGATTCATGATTCAATTCATGATTCAATTCATGATTCATGATTCAATTCATGATTCATGATTCGATTCATGATTCATGATTCATGATTCGATTCATGATTCATTATTCAATTCATGATTCATTTAATGATTCAATTCATGATTCATGATTCAATTCATGATTCATGATTCGATTCATGATTCATGATTCAATTTATGATTAAGTTCTTGATTCATGATTTGATTCATGATTTATGATTCAAATTAAGATTCAGGATTCATGATTCATGATTCAATTAATGATTCATAATTCATTTCATGATTAAATTCATGATTCATTTCATGATTTATGATTCATGGTTCAATTCATGATTTAATTCATGATTCATGATTTAATTCATGATTCATGATTCGATTCATGATTCATGATTTAATTCATGATTCATGATTCATGATTCAATTCATGATTCATGATTCAATTCATGATTCGATTCATGATTCATGATTCGATTCAAGATTCATGATTCGATTCATGATTCATAATTTAATTCATGATTCATGATTCAATTCATGATTCATGATTCATGATTGAATTCTTGATTCATGATTCAATTCATGATTCGATTCATGATTTAATTCATGATTCAATTCATGATTCAATTCATGATTCATGATTCAATTCATGATTTATTTCATGATTCATGATTCAATTCATGATTCATGATTCATGATTCAATTCATGATTCATGATTCATTTCATGATTCATTATTCAATTCATGATTCAATTCATGATTCATGATTCGATTCATGATTCATGATTCGTTTCATGATTCATGATTCCATTCATGATTCATGATTCATGATTCAATTCATGATTCATGATTCAATTCATGATTCATGATTCCATTCATGATTCATGATTCGATTCATGATTCATGATTCGATTCATAAATCATGATTCAATTCATAATTCATGATTCATGATTCGTTTCATGATTCATGATTCAATTCATAATTCATGATTCATGATTCATGATTCAATTCATGATTCATGATTCATGATTCAATTCATGATTGAATTCATGATTCATGATTCAATTCATGATTCATGATTCATGATTTGATTCATGATTCATGATTCATGATTCATGATTCATGATTCAATTCATGATTCAATTCATGATTCATGATTCAATTCATGATTCATGATTCATGATTCGATTCATGATTCATGATTCAATTCATGATTCATTTAATGATTCAATTCATGATTCATGATTCAATTCATGATTCATGATTCGATTCATGATTCATGATTCGAACCATGATTCATGATTCAATTCATGATTCATGATTCATGCTTCAATTTATGATTAAGTTCATGATTCATGATTCGATTCATGATTTATGATTCAAATTAAGATTCAGGATTCATGATTCATGATTCAAATAATGATTCATAATTCATTTCATGATTAAATTCATGATTCATTTCATGATTCATGATTCATGGTTCAATTCATGATTCAATTCATGATTCATGATTCAATTCATGATTCATGATTCAATTCATGATTCATGATTCAATTCATGATTCATGATTCATGATTTGATTCATGATTCATGATTCATGATTCATGATTCAATTCATGATTCAATTCATGATTCATGATTCAATTCATGATTCATTTAATGATTCAATTCATGATTCATGATTCAATTCATGATTCATGATTCGATTCATGATTCATGATTCGATTCATGATTCATGATTCAATTCATGATTCATGATTCATTTCATGATTCATGATTCATGATTCAATTTATGATTAAGTTCATGATTCATGATTCGATTCATGATTCATGATTCAATTCATGATTCATGATTCATTTCATGATTCATGATTCATGATTCAATTTATGATTAAGTTTATGATTCATGATTCGATTCATGATTTATGATTCAAATTAAGATTCAGGATTAATGATTCATGATTCAATTAATGATTCATAAGTCATTTCATGATTAAATTCATGATTCATTTCATGATTTATGATTCATGGTTCAATTCATGATTTAATTCATGATTCATGATTTAATTCATGATTCATGATTTGATTCATGATTCATGATTTAATTCATGATTCATGATTCATGATTCAATTCATGATTCATGATTCAATTCATGATTCGATTCATGATTTATGATTCGATTCAAGATTCATGATTCGATTCATGATTCATAATTTAATTCATGATTCATGATTGAATTCATGATTCATGATTCATGATTGAATTCATGATTCATGATTCAATTCATGATTCGATTCATGATTTAATTCATGATTCAATTCATGATTCAATTCATGATTCATGATTCAATTCATGATTTATTTCATGATTCATGATTCAATTCATGATTCATGATTCATGATTCAATTCATGATTCATGATTCATTTCATGATTCATTATTCAATTCATGATTCAATTCATGATTCATGATTCGATTCATGATTCATGATTCCATTCATGATTCATGATTCCATTCATGATTCATGATTCATGATTCAATTCATGATTCATGATTCCATTCATGATTCATGATTCGATCCATAAATCATGATTCAATTCATGATTCAATTCATGATTCATGATTCGATTCATGATTCATGGTTCAATTCATAATTCATGATTCATGATTCGTTTCATGATTCATGATTCAATTCATGATTCATGATTCATGATTCAATTCATGATTCATGATTCATGATTCAATTCATGATTCATGATTCATGATTCAATTCATGATTCATTTCATGATTAGATTCATGATTCATTTCATGATTCACAATGCATGATTCAATTCATGATTCAATTCATGATTCATAATTCAATTCATGATTCATGATTCATGATTCATGATTCGATTCATGATTCATGATTCATGATTTAATTCCTGATTCATGATTTGATTCATGATTTATGATTCAATTCATGATTCATGATTCATGATTCATGATTCGATTCATGATTCATGATTTATGATTCATGATTCATGATTCATGATTCAATTCATGATTCATGATTCATGATTAGATTCAAAATTCATGATTAATGATTCAATTCATGATTCATGATTCAATTCATGATTCATGATTCGATTCATGATTTATGATTCGATTCATGATTCAATTCATGATTCATGATTCATTTCATGATTCATGATTCAATTCATGATTCATGATTCATTTCATGATTCATGATTCAATTCATGATTCATGATTCATTTCATGATTCATGATTCATGATTCAAATATATGATTCAGTTTATTATTCATGATTCAATTCATGATTCATGATTCATTTCATGATTCATGATTCATGATTCAAATATATGATTCAGTTTATGATTCATGATTCAATTCATGATTCATGATTCATGATTCATGATTCATGATTTAATTCCTGATTCATGATTTGATTCATGATTTATGATTTAATTCATGATTCATGATTCATGATTCGATTCATGATTCATGATTTTTGATTCATGATTCATGATTCATGATTCAATTCATGATTCATGATTCATGATTAGATTCAAAATTCATGATTCATGATTCAATTCATGATTTGATTTATAAATCATGATTCAATTCATGATTCAATTCATGATTCATGATTCATGATTCACGATTCATGATTCAATTCATGATTCATGATTCATAATTCATGATTCATGATTCGATTCATGATTCGATTCATAAATCATGATTCAATTCATGATTCAATTCATGATTCATGATTTGATTCATGATTCATGATTCAATTCATGATTCATTTAATGATTCAATTCATGATTCATGATTCAATTCATGATTCATGATTTGATTCATGATTCATGATTCGATTCATGATTCATGATTCAATTCATGATTCATGATTCATTTCATGATTCATGATTCATGATTCAATTTATGATTAAGTTCATGATTCATTATTCAATTCATGATTCATGATTTATGATTCAAATTAAGATTCAGGATTCTTGATTCATGATTCAATTAATGATTCATAATTCATTTCATGATTAACTTCATGATTCATTTCATGATTCATGATTCATGGTTCAATTCATGATTCAATTCATGATTCATTTCATGATTCATGATTCATGGTTCAATTCATGATTCAATTCATGATTCATGATTCGATTCATGATTCATGATTCGATTCATGATTCATGATTTAATTCATGATTCATGATTCATGATTCAATTCATGATTCATGATTCAATTCATGATTCGATTCATGATTCATGATTCGATTCAAGATTCATGATTCGATTCATGATTCATGATTTAATTCATGATTCATGATTCAATTCATGATTCATGATTCATGATTCAATTCATGATTCATGATTCAATTCATGATTCGATTCATGATTTAATTCATGATTCAATTCATGATTCAATTCATGATTCATGATTCAATTCATGATTTATTTCATGATTCATGAATCAATTCATGATTCATGATTCATGATTCAATTCATGATTCATGATTCATTTCATGATTCATTATTCAATTCATGATTCAATACATGATTCATGATTCAATTCATGATTCATGATTCCATTCATGATTCATGATTCATGATTCAATTCATGATTCATGATTCGATTCATGATTCATGATTCGATTCATAAATCATGATTCAATTCATGATTCAATTCATTATTCATGATTCGTTTCATGAATCATGATTCAATTCATAATTCATGACTCATGATTCATGATTCAATTCATGATTCATGATTCATGATTCATGATTTGATTCATGATTCAATTCATGATTCATGATTCGATTCATGATTCATGATTCAATTCTTGATTCATGATTCATGATTAAATTCATGATTCATGATTCTTGATTCATGATTTGATTCATGATTCATGATTTGTTTCATGATTCATGATTCATGATTCAATTCATGATTTAGTTCATGATTCATGATTCAATTCATAATTAATGATGTATGATTCAATTCATGATTTATGATTCATTTCATGATTTAATTCATGATTCATTTCATGATTCATGATTCAATTCATGATTCAATTCATGATTCATGATTCAATTCATGATTCATGATTCAATTCATGATTCATGATTCATGATTTGATTCATGATTCATGATTCATGATTCATGATTCAATTCATGATTCAATTCATGATTCATGATTCAATTCATGATTCATGATTCGATTCATGATTCATGATTCATGATTCGATTCATGATTCATTATTCAATTCATGATTCATTTAATGATTCAATTCATGATTCATGATTCAATTCATGATTCATGATTCGATTCATGATTCATGATTCAATTTATGATTAAGTTCTTGATTCATGATTTGATTCATGATTTATGATTCAAATTAAGATTCAGGATTCATGATTCATGATTCAATTAATGATTCATAATTCATTTCATGATTAAATTCATGATTCATTTCATGATTTATGATTCATGGTTCAATTCATGATTTAATTCATGATTCATGATTTAATTCATGATTCATGATTCGATTCATGATTCATGATTTAATTCATGATTCATGATTCATGATTCAATTCATGATTCATGATTCAATTCATGATTCGATTCATGATTCATGATTCGATTCAAGATTCATGATTTGATTCATGATTCATTATTTAATTCATGATTCATGATTCAATTCATGATTCATGATTCATGATTGAATTCATGATTCATGATTCAATTCATGATTCGATTCATGATTTAATTCATGATTCAATTCATGATTCAATTCATGATTCATGATTCAATTCATGATTTATTTCATGATTCATGAATCAATTCATGATTCATGATTCATGATTCAATTCATGATTCATGATTCATTTCATGATTCATTATTCAATTCATGATTCAATACATGATTCATGATTCAATTCATGATTCATGATTCCATTCATGATTCATGATTCATGATTCAATTCATGATTCATGATTCGATTCATGATTCATGATTCGATTCATAAAACATGATTCAATTCATGATTCAATTCATTATTCATGATTCGTTTCATGAATCATGATTCAATTCATAATTCATGACTCATGATTCATGATTCAATTCATGATTCATGATTCATGATTCATGATTTGATTCATGATTCAATTCATGATTCATGATTCGATTCATGATTCATGATTCAATTCTTGATTCATGATTCATGATTAAATTCATGATTCATGATTCTTGATTCATGATTTAATTCATGATTCATGATTTGTTTCATGATTCATGTTTCATGATTCAATTCATGATTTAGTTCATGATTCATGATTCAATTCATGATTAATGATGTATGATTCAATTCATGATTTATGATTCATTTCATGATTTAATTCATGATTCATTTCATGATTCATGATTCATGATTCAATTCATGATTTGATTCATGATTCATGATTCAATTCATGATTCAATTCATGATTCATGATTCAATTCATGATTCATGATTCATGATTTGATTCATGATTCATTATTCAATTCATGATTCATTTAATGATTCAATTCATGATTCATGATTCAATTCATGATTCATGATTCGATTCATGATTCATGATTCGATTCATGATTCATGATTCATGATTCGATTCATGATTCATTATTCAATTCATGATTCATTTAATGATTCAATTCATGATTCATGATTCAATTCATGATTCATGATTCGATTCATGATTCATGATTCAATTTATGATTAAGTTCTTGATTCATGATTTGATTCATGATTTATGATTCAAATTAAGATTCAGGATTCATGATTCATGATTCAATTAATGATTCATAATTCATTTCATGATTAAATTCATGATTCATTTCATGATTTATGATTCATGGTTCAATTCATGATTTAATTCATGATTCATGATTTAATTCATGATTCATGATTCGATTCATGATTCATGATTTAATTCATGATTCATGATTCATGATTCAATTCATGATTCATGATTCAATTCATGATTCGATTCATGATTCATGATTCGATTCAAGATTCATGATTCGATTCATGATTCATAATTTAATTCTTGATTCATGATTCAATTCATGATTCGATTCATGATTTAATTCATGATTCAATTCATGATTCAATTCATGATTCATGATTCAATTCATGATTTATTTCATGATTCATGATTCAATTCATGATTCATGATTCATGATTCAATTCATGATTCATGATTCATTTCATGATTCATTATTCAATTCATGATTCAATTCATGATTCATGATTCGATTCATGATTCATGATTCGATTCATGATTCATGATTCCATTCATGATTCATGATTCATGATTCAATTCATGATTCATGATTCAATTCATGATTCATGATTCCATTCATGATTCATGATTCGATTCATGATTCATGATTCGATTCATAAATCATGATTCAATTCATAATTCATGATTCATGATTCGTTTCATGATTCATGATTCAATTCATAATTCATGATTCATGATTCATGATTCAATTCATGATTCATGATTCAATTCATGATTGAATTCATGATTCATGATTCAATTCATGATTCATGATTCATGATTTGATTCATGATTCATGATTCATGATTCATGATTCAATTCATGATTCAATTCATGATTCATGATTCAATTCATGATTCATGATTCATGATTCGATTCATGATTCATGATTCAATTCATGATTCATTTAATGATTCAATTCATGATTCATGATTCAATTCATGATTCATGATTCGATTCATGATTCATGATTCGATTCATGATTCATGATTCAATTCATGATTCAAGATTCATGCTTCAATTTATGATTAAGTTCATGATTCATGATTCGATTCATGATTTATGATTCAAATTAAGATTCAGGATTCATGATTCATGATTCAATTAATGATTCATAATTCATTTCATGATTAAATTCATGATTCATTTCATGATTCATGATTCATGGTTCAATTCATGATTCAATTCATGATTCATGATTCAATTCATGATTCATGATTCAATTCATGATTCATGATTCATGATTTGATTCATGATTCATGATTCATGATTCATGATTCAATTCATGATTCAATTCATGATTCATGATTCAATTCATGATTCATGATTCATGATTCGATTCATGATTCATGATTCGATTCATGATTCATGATTCAATTCATGATTCATTTAATGATTCAATTCATGATTCATGATTCAATTCATGATTCATGATTCGATTCATGATTCATGATTCGATTCATGATTCATGATTCAATTCATGATTCATTTCATGATTCATGATTCATGATTCAATTTATGATTAAGTTCATGATTCATGATTCGATTCATGATTCATGATTCAATTCATGATTCATGATTCATGATTCAATTTATGATTAAGTTTATGATTCATGATTCGATTCATGATTTATGATTCAAATTAAGATTCAGGATTCATGATTCATGATTCAATTATTGATTCATAATTCATTTCATGATTTAATTCATGATTCATGATTTGATTCATGATTCATGATTTAATTCATGATTCATGATTCATGATTCAATTCATGATTCATGATTCAATTCATGATTCGATTCATGATTCATGATTCGATTCAAGATTCATGATTCGATTCATGATTCATAATTTAATTCATGATTCATGATTCAATTCATGATTCATGATTCATGATTGAATTCATGATTCATGATTCAATTCATGATTCGATTCATGATTTAATTCATGATTCAATTCATGATTTATTTCATGATTCATGATTCAATTCATGATTCGATTCATGATTCATGATTTGATTCATGATTCATGATTCAATTCATGATTCATTTAATGATTCAATTCATGATTCATGATTCAATTCATGATTCATGATTTGATTCATGATTCATGATTCGATTCATGATTCATGATTCAATTCATGATTCATGATTCATTTCATGATTCATGATTCATGATTCAATTTATGATTAAGTTCATGATTCATTATTCAATTCATGATTCATGATTTATGATTCAAATTAAGATTCAGGATTCTTGATTCATGATTCAATTAATGATTCATAATTCATTTCATGATTAACTTCATGATTCATTTCATGATTCATGATTCATGGTTCAATTCATGATTCAATTCATGATTCATTTCATGATTCATGATTCATGGTTCAATTCATGATTCAATTCATGATTCATGATTCGATTCATGATTCATGATTCGATTCATGATTCATGATTTAATTCATGATTCATGATTCATGATTCAATTCATGATTCATGATTCAATTCATGATTCGATTCATGATTCATGATTCGATTCAAGATTCATGATTCGATTCATGATTCATGATTTAATTCATGATTCATGATTCAATTCATGATTCATGATTCATGATTCAATTCATGATTCATGATTCAATTCATGATTCGATTCATGATTTAATTCATGATTCAATTCATGATTCAATTCATGATTCATGATTCAATTCATGATTTATTTCATGATTCATGAATCAATTCATGATTCATGATTCATGATTCAATTCATGATTCATGATTCATTTCATGATTCATTATTCAATTCATGATTCAATACATGATTCATGATTCAATTCATGATTCATGATTCCATTCATGATTCATGATTCATGATTCAATTCATGATTCATGATTCGATTCATGATTCATGATTCGATTCATAAATCATGATTCAATTCATGATTCAATTCATTATTCATGATTCGTTTCATGAATCATGATTCAATTCATAATTCATGACTCATGATTCATGATTCAATTCATGATTCATGATTCATGATTCATGATTTGATTCATGATTCAATTCATGATTCATGATTCGATTCATGATTCATGATTCAATTCTTGATTCATGATTCATGATTAAATTCATGATTCATGATTCTTGATTCATGATTTGATTCATGATTCATGATTTGTTTCATGATTCATGATTCATGATTCAATTCATAATTTAGTTCATGATTCATGATTCAATTCATGATTAATGATGTATGATTCAATTCATGATTTATGATTCATTTCATGATTTAATTCATGATTCATTTCATGATTCATGATTCATGATTCAATTCATGATTCGATTCATGATTCATGATTCAATTCATGATTCAATTCATGATTCATGATTCAATTCATGATTCATGATTCAATTCATGATTCATGATTCAATTCATGATTCATGATTCATGATTTGATTCATGATTCATGATTCATAATTCATGATTCAATTCATGATTCAATTCATGATTCATGATTCAATTCATGATTCATGATTCCATTCATGATTCATGATTCATGATTCAATTCATGATTCATTATTCAATTCATGATTCATTTAATGATTCAATTCATGATTCATGATTCAATTCATGATTCATGATTCGATTCATGATTCATGATTCAATTTATGATTAAGTTCTTGATTCATGATTTGATTCATGATTTATGATTCAAATTAAGATTCAGGATTCATGATTCATGATTCAATTAATGATTCATAATTCATTTCATGATTAAATTCATGATTCATTTCATGATTTATGATTCATGGTTCAATTCATGATTTAATTCATAATTCATGATTTAATTCATGATTCATGATTCGATTCATGATTCATGATTTAATTCATGATTCATGATTCATGATTCAATTCATGATTCATGATTCAATTCATGATTCGATTCATGATTCATGATTCGATTCAAGATTCATGATTCGATTCATGATTCATAATTTAATTCATGATTCATGATTCAATTCATGATTCATGATTCATGATTGAATTCATGATTCATGATTCAATTCATGATTCGATTCATGATTTAATTCATGATTCAATTCATGATTCATGATTCAATTCATGATTTATTTCATGATTCATGATTCAATTCATGATTCATGATTCATGATTCAATTCATGATTCATGATTCATTTCATGATTCATTATTCAATTCATGATTCAATTCATGATTCATGATTCGATTCATGATTCATGATTCCATTCATGATTCATGATTCCATTCATGATTCATGATTCATGATTCAATTAATGATTCATGATTCCATTCATGATTCATGATTCGATTCATGATTCATGATTCGATTCATAAATCATGATTCAATTCATAATTCATGATTCATGATTCGTTTCATGATTCATGATTCAATTCATAATTCATGATTCATGATTCATGATTCAATTCATGATTCATGATTCATGATTCAATTCATGATTGAATTCATGATTCATGATTCAATTCATGATTCATGATTCATGATTTGATTCATGATTCATGATTCATGATTCATGATTCATGATTCATGATTCAATTCATGATTCAATTCATGATTCATGATTTAATTCATATTTCATGATTCATGATTCGATTCATGATTCATGATTCAATTCATGATTCATTTAATGATTCAATTCATGATTCATGATTCAATTCATGATTCATGATTCGATTCATGATTCATGATTCGATTCATGATTCATGATTCAATTCATGATTCATGATTCATGATTCAATTTATGATTAAGTTCATGATTCATGATTCGATTCATGATTTATGATTCAAATTAAGATTCAGGATTCATGATTCATGATTCAATTAATGATTCATAATTCATTTCATGATTAAATTCATGATTCATTTCATGATTCATGATTCATGGTTCAATTCATGATTCAATTCATGATTCATGATTCAATTCATGATTCATGATTCAATTCATGATTCATGATTCATGATTCGATTCATGATTCATGATTCAATTCATGATTCATTTAATGATTCAATTCATGATTCATGATTCAATTCATGATTCATGATTCGATTCATGATTCATGATTCGATTCATGATTCATGATTCAATTCATGATTCATGATTCATTTCATGATTCATGATTCATGATTCAATTTATGATTAAGTTCATGATTCATGATTCGATTCATGATTTATGATTCAAATTAAGATTCAGGATTCATAATTTAATTCATGATTCATGATTCAATTCATGATTCATGATTGAATTCATGATTCATGATTCAATTCATGATTCGATTCATGATTTAATTCATGATTCAATTCATGATTTATTTCATGATTTATGATTCAATTCATGATTCATGATTCAATTCATGATTCATGATTCATGATTCAATTCATGATTCATGATTCATTTCATGATTCATTATTCAATTCATGATTCAATTCATGATTCATGATTCGATTCATGATTCATGATTCCATTCATGATTCATAATTCCATTCATGATTCATGATTCATGATTCAATTCATGATTCATGATTCCATTCATGATTCATGATTCCATTCATGATTCATGATTCGATCCATAAATCATGATTCAATTCATGATTCAATTCATGATTCATGATTCGATTCATGATTCATGGTTCAATTCATAATTCATGATTCATGATTCGTTTCATGATTCATGATTCAATTCATGATTCATGATTCATGATTCAATTCATGATTCATGATTCATGATTCAATTCATGATTCATGATTCAATTCATGATTCATTTCATGATTAGATTCATGATTCATGAATTATGATTCAATTCATGATTCATTTCATGATTAGATTCATGATTCATTTCATGATTCACAATGCATGATTCAATTCATGATTCAATTCATGATTCATAATTCAATTCATGATTCATGATTCATGATTCATGATTCGATTCATGATTCATGATTCATGATTCATGATTTAATTCCTGATTCATGATTTGATTCATGATTTATGATTCAATTCATGATTCATGATTCATGATTCATGATTCGATTCATGATTCATGATTTATGATTCATGATTCATGATTCATGATTCAATTCATGATTCATGATTCATGATTAGATTCAAAATTCATGATTAATGATTCAATTCATGATTCATGATTCAATTCATGATTCATGATTCGATTCATGATTTATGATTCGATTCATGATTCAATTCATGATTCATGATTCATTTCATGATTCATGATTCAATTCATGATTCATGATTCATTTCATGATTCATGATTCAATTCATGATTCATGATTCATTTCATGATTCATGATTCATGATTCAAATATATGATTCAGTTTATTATTCATGATTCAATTCATGATTCATGATTCATTTCATGATTCATGATTCATGATTCAAATATATGATTCAGTTTATGATTCATGATTCAATTCATGATTCATGATTCATGATTCATGATTCATGATTTAATTCCTGATTCATGATTTGATTCATGATTTATGATTTAATTCATGATTCATGATTCATGATTCGATTCATGATTCATGATTTATGATTCATGATTCATGATTCATGATTCAATTCATGATTCATGATTCATGATTAGATTCAAAATTCATGATTCATGATTCAATTCATGATTTGATTTATAAATCATGATTCAATTCATGATTCAATTCATGATTCATGATTCATGATTCACGATTCATGATTCAATTCATGATTCATGATTCATAATTCATGATTCATGATTCGATTCATGATTCGATTCATAAATCATGATTCAATTCATGATTCGATTCATGATTCATGATTTGATTCATGATTCATGATTCAATTCATGATTCATTTAATGATTCAATTCATGATTCATGATTCAATTCATGATTCATGATTTGATTCATGATTCATGATTCGATTCATGATTCATGATTCAATTCATGATTCATGATTCATTTCATGATTCATGATTCATGATTCAATTTATGATTAAGTTCATGATTCATTATTCAATTCATGATTCATGATTTATGATTCAAATTAAGATTCAGGATTCTTGATTCATGATTCAATTAATGATTCATAATTCATTTCATGATTAACTTCATGATTCATTTCATGATTCATGATTTATGGTTCAATTCATGATTCAATTCATGATTCATGATTCGATTCATGATTCATGATTCGATTCATGATTCATGATTTAATTCATGATTCATGATTCATGATTCAATTCATGATTCATGATTCAATTCATGATTCGATTCATGATTCATGATTCGATTCAAGATTCATGATTCGATTCATGATTCATGATTTAATTCATGATTCATGATTCAATTCATGATTCATGATTCATGATTCAATTCATGATTCATGATTCAATTCATGATTCGATTCATGATTTAATTCATGATTCAATTCATGATTCAATTCATGATTCATGATTCAATTCATGATTTATTTCATGATTCATGAATCAATTCATGATTCATGATTCATGATTCAATTCATGATTCATGATTCATTTCATGATTCATTATTCAATTCATGATTCAATACATGATTCATGATTCAATTCATGATTCATGATTCCATTCATGATTCATGATTCATGATTCAATTCATGATTCATGATTCCATTCATGATTCATGATTCGATTCATAAATCATGATTCAATTCATGATTCAATTCATTATTCATGATTCGTTTCATGAATCATGATTCAATTCATAATTCATGACTCATGATTCATGATTCAATTCATGATTCATGATTCATGATTCATGATTTGATTCATGATTCAATTCATGATTCATGATTCGATTCATGATTCATGATTCAATTCTTGATTCATGATTCATGATTAAATTCATGATTCATGATTCTTGATTCATGATTTGATTCATGATTCATGATTTGTTTCATGATTCATGATTCATGATTCAATTCATAATTTAGTTCATGATTCATGATTCAATTCATGATTAATGATGTATGATTCAATTCATGATTTATGATTCATTTCATGATTTAATTCATGATTCATTTCATGATTCATGATTCATGATTCAATTCATGATTCGATTCATGATTCATGATTCAATTCATGATTCAATTCATGATTCATGATTCAATTCATGATTCATGATTCAATTCATGATTCATGATTCAATTCATGATTCATGATTCATGATTTGTTTCATGATTCATGATTCATAATTCATGATTCAATTCATGATTCAATTCATGATTCATGATTCAATTCATGATTCATGATTCGATTCATGATTCATGATTCATGATTCAATTCATGATTCATTATTCAATTCATGATTCATTTAATGATTAAATTCATGATTCATGATTCAATTCATGATTCATGATTCGATTCATGATTCATGATTCAATTTATGATTAAGTTCTTGATTCATGATTTGATTCATGATTTATGATTCAAATTAAGATTCAGGATTCATGATTCATGATTCAATTAATGATTCATAATTCATTTCATGATTAAATTCATGATTCATTTCATGATTTATGATTCATGGTTCAATTCATGATTTAATTCATGATTCATGATTTAATTCATGAATCATGATTCGATTCATGATTCATGATTTAATTCATGATTCATGATTCATGATTCAATTCATGATTCATGATTCAATTCATGATTCGATTCATGATTCATGATTCGATTCAAGATTCATGATTCGATTCATGATTCATAATTTAATTCATGATTCATGATTCAATTCATGATTCATGATTCATGATTGAATTCATGATTCATGATTCAATTCATGATTCGATTCATGATTTAATTCATGATTCAATTCATGATTCAATTCATGATTCATGATTCAATTCATGATTTATTTCATGATTCATGATTCAATTCATGATTCATGATTCATGATTCAATTCATGATTCATGATTCATTTCATGATTCATTATTCAATTCATGATTCAATTCATGATTCATGATTCGATTCATGATTCATGATTCGATTCATGATTCATGATTCCATTCATGATTCATGATTCATGATTCAATTCATGATTCATGATTCCATTCATGATTCATGATTCGATTCATGATTCATGATTCGATTCATAAATCATGATTCAATTCATAATTCATGATTCATGATTCGTTTCATGATTCATGATTCAATTCATAATTCATGATTCATGATTCATGATTCAATTCATGATTCATGATTCATGATTCAATTCATGATTGAATTCATGATTCATGATTCAATTCATGATTCATGATTCATGATTTGATTCATGATTCATGATTCATGATTCATGATTCATGATTCATGATTCAATTCATGATTCAATTCATGATTCATGATTCAATTCATGATTCATGATTCATGATTCGATTCATGATTCATGATTCAATTCATGATTCATTTAATGATTCAATTCATGATTCATGATTCAATTCATGATTCATGATTCGATTCATGATTCATGATTCGATTCATGATTCATGATTCAATTCATGATTCATGATTCATGATTCAATTTATGATTAAGTTCATGATTCATGATTCGATTCATGATTTATGATTCAAATTAAGATTCAGGATTCATGATTCATGATTCAATTAATGATTCATAATTCATTTCATGATTAAATTCATGATTCATTTCATGATTCATGATTCATGGTTCAATTCATGATTCAATTCATGATTCATGATTCAATTCATGATTCATGATTCAATTCATGATTCATGATTCATGATTCGATTCATGATTCATGATTCAATTCATGATTCATTTAATGATTCAATTCATGATTCATGATTCAATTCATGATTCATGATTCGATTCATGATTCATGATTCGATTCATGATTCATGATTCAATTCATGATTCATGATTCATTTCATGATTCATGATTCATGATTCAATTTATGATTAAGTTCATGATTCATGATTCGATTCATGATTTATGATTCAAATTAAGATTCAGGATTCATGATTCATGATTCAATTAATGATTCATAATTCATTTCATGATTAAATTCATGATTCATTTCATGATTTATGATTCATGGTTCAATTCATGATTTAATTCATGATTCATGATTTAATTCATGATTCATGATTTGATTCATGATTCATGATTTAATTCATGATTCATGATTCATGATTCAATTCATGATTCAATTCATGATTCGATTCATGATTCATGATTCGATTCAAGATTCATGATTCGATTCGTGATTCATAATTTAATTCATGATTCATGATTCAATTCATGATTCATGATTCATGATTGAATTCATGATTCATGATTCAATTCATGATTCGATTCATGATTCATGATTCAATTCATGATTCATGATTCATGATTCGATTCATGATTCATGATTCAATTCATGATTCATTTAATGATTCAATTCATGATTCATGATTCAATTCATGATTCATGATTCGATTCATGATTCATGATTCGATTCATGATTCATGATTCAATTCATGATTCATGATTCATTTCATGATTCATGATTCATGATTCAATTTATGATTAAGTTCATGATTCATGATTCGATTCATGATTTATGATTCAAATTAAGATTCAGGATTCATGATTCATGATTCAATTAATGATTCATAATTCATTTCATGATTAAATTCATGATTCATTTCATGATTTATGATTCATGGTTCAATTCATGATTTAATTCATGATTCATGATTTAATTCATGATTCATGATTTGATTCATGATTCATGATTTAATTCATGATTCATGATTCATGATTCAATTCATGATTCATGATTCAATTCATGATTCGATTCATGATTCATGATTCGATTCAAGATTCATGATTCGATTCATGATTCATAATTTAATTCATGATTCATGATTCAATTCATGATTCATGATTCATGATTGAATTCATGATTCATGATTCAATTCATGATTCGATTCATGATTTAATTCATGATTCAATTCATGATTCAATTCATGATTCATGATTCAATTCATGATTTATTTCATGATTCATGATTCAATTCATGATTCATGATTCATGATTCAATTCATGATTCATGATTCATTTCATGATTCATTATTCAATTCATGATTCAATTCATGATTCATGATTCGATTCATGATTCATGATTCCATTTATGATTCATGATTCCATTCATGATTCATGATTCATGATTCAATTCATGATTCATGATTCCATTCATGATTCATGATTCCATTCATGATTCATGATTCGATCCATAAATCATGATTCAATTCATGATTCAATTCATGATTCATGATTCGATTCATGATTCATGGTTCAATTCATAATTCATGATTCATGATTCGTTTCATGATTCATGATTCAATTCATGATTCATGATTCATGATTCAATTCATGATTCATGATTCATGATTCAATTCATGATTCATGATTCATGATTCAATTCATGATTCATTTCATGATTAGATTCATGATTCATGAATTATGATTCAATTCATGATTCATTTCATGATTAGATTCATGATTCATTTCATGATTCACAATGCATGATTCAATTCATGATTCAATTCATGATTCATAATTCAATTCATGATTCATGATTCATGATTTGATTCATGATTCATAATTCATGATTCATTATTCATGATTCAATTCATGATTCATGATTCGATTCATGATTCATGATTCAATTCATGATTAATTTCATGCATCATCAAGTCTTGATTCATGATTCAATTCATGATTCATGATTTATGATTCGATTCATGATTCAATTCATGATTCATGATTCATTTCATGATTCTTGATTCATGATTCAAATATATGATTCAGTTCATGATTCATGATTTGATTCATGATTCATGATTCATGATTTAATTCCTGATTCATGATTTGATTCATGATTTATGATTCAATTCATGATTCATGATTCATGATTCGATTCATGATTCATGATTTATGATTCATGATTCATGATTCATGATTCAATTCATGATTCATGATTCATGATTAGATTCAAAATTCATGATTCATGATTCAATTCATGAATTATGATTCAATTCATGATTCGATTCATGATTCGATTCATGATTGATGGTTCAATTCATGATTCATGATTCGATTCATGATTCGATTCATGATTCATGATTCATTTCATGATTCATTAATAAATTCATGATTCAATTCATGATTCATGATTCCATTCATGATTTATGATTCCATTCATGATTCATGATTCCATTCATGATTCATGATTCAATTCATGATTCATGATTTATGATTCGATTCATGATTCATGATTCGATTCATAAATCATCATTCAATTCATGATTCAATTAATGATTCATGATTCGTTTCATGATTCATGATTCAATTCATAATTCATGATTCATGATTCAAATCATGATTTAGTTCATGATTCATGATTCAATTCATGATTAATGATTTATGATTCAATATATGATTCATGATTCATTTCATGATTTAATTCATGATTTATTTCATGATTCACGATTCATGATTCAATTCATGATTCATGATTCAATTCATGATTCATGATTCATTATTCAATTCAAGATTCATGATTCATTTCATGATTCATTATTCATTTCATGATTCAATTCATGATTCATGATTCGATTCATGATTCATGATTCCATTCATGATTCATGATTCATGATTCAATTCATGATTCATGATTCTTGATTCATGATTTGATTCATGATTTATAATTCGTTTCATGATTCATGATTCATGATTCAATTCATGATTTAGTTCATGATTCATGATTCAATTCATGATTAATGATGTATGATTCCATTCATGATTCATGATTCATTTCATGATACAATTCATGATTCAATTCATGATACAATTCATGATTCAATTCATGATTCATGATTCATGATTCAATTCATGATTCATGATTTATGATTCAATTCATGATTCATGATTCAAATTATGATTCATGATTCGATTTATGATTCATGATTCGATTCATTAATCATGATTCCATTCATGATTCATGATTTATGATTCAATACATGATTCATGATTCTTGATTCATGATTTGATTCATGGATCATGATTTGTTTCATGATTCATGATTCATGATTCAATTCATGATTTAGTTCATGATTTAATTCATGATTAATGATGTATGATTCAATTCATGATTCATGATTCATGATTCAATTCATGATTCATGATTCATGATTCATGATTCATGATTCAATTAATGATTCAATTCATGATTTATGATTCAATTCATGATTCATGATTCGATTCATGATTCATGATTCAATTCATGATTCATTTAATGATTCAATTCATGATTCATGATTCAATTCATGATTCATGATTCGATTCATGATTCATGATTCGATTCATGATTCATGATTCAATTCATGATTCATGATTCATTTCATGATTCATGATTCATGATTCAATTTATGATTAAGTTCATGATTCATGATTCGATTCATGATTTATGATTCAAATTAAGATTCAGGATTCATGATTCATGATTCAATTAATGATTCATAATTCATTTCATGATTAAATTCATGATTCATTTCATGATTCATGATTCATGGTTCAATTCATGATTCAATTCATGATTCAATTCATGATTCATGATTCGATTCATGATTCATGATTCGATTCAAGATTTATGATTTAATTCATGATTCATGATTCGATTCATGATTCATGATTTAATATATGATTCGTGATTCATGATTCAATTCATGATTCATGATTCAATTCATGATTCATGATTCAATTCATGATTCGATTCATGATTCATGATTCGATTCAAGATTCATGATTCGATTCATGATTCATAATTTAATTCATGATTCATGATTCAATTCATGATTCATGATTCATGATTGAATTCATGATTCGGGATACAATTCATGATACAATTCATGATTCAATTCATGATTCATGATTCATGATTCAATTCATGATTCATGATTAATGATTCAATTCATGATTCATGATTCAAATTATGATTCATGATTCGATTTATGATTCATGATTCGATTCATTAATCATGATTCAATTCATGATTCATGATTCATTTCAAGATTCATTATTCGTTTCATGATTCAATTCATGATTCATGATTCGATTCATGATTCATGATTCCATTCATGATTCATGATTCATGATTCAATTCATGATTCATGATTCTTGATTCATGATTTGATTCATGATTCATGATTCGTTTCATGATTCATGATTCAATTCATGATTTAGTTCATGATTCATGATTCAATTCATGATTAATGATGTATGATTCAATTCATGATTCATGATTCATTTCATGATTTAATTCATGATTCATTTCATGATTCATGATTCATGATTCAATTCATGATTCGATTCATGATTCATGATTTTATTCATGATTCAATTAATGATTCATGATTCAATTCATAATTCATGATTCATGATTTGATTCATGATTCATGATTCATGATTCATGATTCAATTCATGATTCAATTCATGATTCATGATTCAATTCATGATTCATGATTTATGATTCGATTCATCATTCATGATTCAATTCATAATTCATTTAATGATTCAATTCATGATTCATGATTCATGATTAGATTCAAAATTCATGATTAATGATTCAATTCATGATTCATGATTAGATTCAAAATTCATGATTAATGATTCAATTCATGATTCATGATTCAATTCATGATTCGATTCATGATTGATGGTTCAATTCATGATTCATGATTCGATTCATTAATCGATTCATGATTCATGATTCATTTCATGATTCATTATTAAATTCATGATTCAATTCATGATTCATGATTCCATTCATGATTTATGATTCCATTCATGATTCATGATTCCATTCATGATTCATGATTCATGATTCAATTCATGATTCATGATTCATGATTCGATTCATGATTCATGATTCGATTCATAAATCATGATTCAATTCATGATTCAATTCATGATTCATGATTCGTTTCATGATTCATGATTCAATTCATAATTCATGATTCATGATTCATGATTCAATTCATGATTCATGATTCAAATCATGATTTAGTTCATGATTCATGAATCAATTCATGATTAATGATTTATGATTCAATATATGATTCATGATTCATTTCATGATTTAATTCATGATTTATTTCATGATTCACGATTCATGATTCAATTCATGATTCATGATTCGTTTCATGATTCATGATTCAATTCATAATTCATGATTTATGATTCATGATTCAATTCATGATTCATGATTCAAATCATGATTTAGTTCATGATTCATGATTCAATTCATGATTAATGATTTATGATTCAATATATGATTCATGATTCATTTCATGATTTAATTCATGATTTATTTCATGATTCACGATTCATGATTCAATTCATGATTCATTATTCAATTCATGATTCATGTATCATTTCATGATTCATTATTCATTTCATGATTCAATTCATGATTCATGATTCGATTCATGATTCATGATTCCATTCATGATTCATGATTCATGATTCAATTCATGATTCATGATTCTTTCTTCATGATTTGATTCATGATTTATGATTTGTTTCATGATTCATGATTCATGATTCAATTCATGATTTAGTTCATGATTCATGATTCAATTCATGATTAATGATGTATGATTCAATTCATGATTCATGATTCATTTCATGATACAATTCATTATTCAATTCATGATACAATTCATGATTCAATTCATGATTCATGATTCATGATTCAATTCATGATTCATGATTTATGATTCAATTCATGATTCATGATTCAAATTATGATTCATGATTCGATTTATGATCCATGATTCGATTCATTAATCATGATTCAATTCATGATTCATGATTCATTTCATGATTCATTATTCATTTCATGATTCCATTCATGATTCATGATTCATGATTCAATTCATGATTCATGATTCTTGATTCATGATTTGATTCATGATTCATGATTCGTTTCATGATTCATGATTCATGATTCAATTCATGATTTAGTTCATGATTCAATTCATGATTAATGATGTATGATTCAATTCATGATTCATGATTCATTTCATGATTCATGATTCATGAATCAATTCATGATTCGATTCATGATTCATGATTCAATTCATGATTGAATTCATGATTCATGATTCAATTCATGATTCATGATTCATGATTTGAATCATGATTCATGATTCATGATTCATGATTCAATTCATGATTCAATTCATGATTCAATTCATGATTCATGATTCATGATTCATGATTCAATTCATGATTCAATTCATGATTCATGATTCGATTCATGATTCATGATTCGATTCATGATTCATGATTCAATTCATGATTCATGATTCATTTCATGATTCATGATTCATGATTCAATTTATGATTAAGTTCATGATTCATGATTCGATTCATGATTTATGATTCAAATTAAGATTCAGGATTCATGATTCATGATTCAATTAATGATTCATAATTCATTTCATGATTAAATTCATGATTCATTTCATGATTTATGATTCATGGTTCAATTCATGATTTAATTCTTGATTCATGATTTAATTCATGATTCATGATTCGATTCATGATTCATGATTTTATTCATGATTCATGATTCATGATTCAATTCATGATTCATGATTCAATTCATGATTCATGATTCATGATTCATGATTCGATTCAAGATTCATGATTCGATTCATGATTCATAATTTAATTCATGATTCATGATTCAATTCATGATTCATGATTCATGATTGAATTCATGATTCATGATTCAATTCATGATTCGATTCATGATTTAATTCATGATTCGATTCATGATTTAATTCATGATTCAATTCATGATTCATGATTCAATTCATGATTTATTTCATGATTCATGATTCAATTCATGATTCATGATTCATGATTCAATTCATGATTCATGATTCATTTCATGATTCATTATTCAATTCATGATTCAATTCATGATTCATGATTCGATTCATGATTCATGATTCCATTCATGATTCATGATTCCATTCATGATTCATGATTCATGATTCAATTCATGATTCATGATTCCATTCATGATTCATGATTCGATTCATGATTCATGATTCCATTCATGATTCATGATTCGATTCATGATTCATGATTCGATCCATAAATCATGATTCAATTCATGATTTAATTCATGATTCATGATTCGTTTCATAATTCATGATTCAATTCATAATTCATGATTCATGATTCATTTCATGATTCATGATTCAATTCATAATTCATGATTAATGATTCATGATTCAATTCATGATTCATGATTCATGATTCAATTCATGATTCATGATTCATGATTCAATTCATGATTCATGATTCATGATTCAATTCATGATTCATGATTCATGATTAGATTCATGATTCATGATTTATGATTCAATTCATGATTCATTTCATGATTAGATTCATGATTCATTTCATGATTCACAATTCATGATTCAATTCATGATTCAATTCATGATTCATAATTAAATTCATGATTCATGATTCATGATTCGATTCATGATTCGATTCATGATTCATGATTCAATTCATGATTAATTTCATGCATCATCAAGTCTTGATTCATGATTCAATTCATGATTCATGATTCGATTCATGATTTATGATTCGATTCATGATTCAATTCATGATTCATGATTCATTTCATGATTCATGATTCATGATTTAATTCCTGATTCATGATTTGATTCATGATTTATGATTCAATTCATGATTCATGATTCATGATTCGATTCATGATTCATGATTTATGATTCATGATTCATGATTCAATTCATGATTCATGATTCATGATTAGATTCAAAATTCATGATTCATGATTCAATTCATGATTCATGATTCAATTCATGATTCGATTCATGATTCGATTCATGATTGATGGTTCAATTCATGATTCATGATTCGATTCATGATTCGATTCATGATTCATGATTCATTTCATGATTCATTATTAAATTCATGATTCAATTCATGATTCATGATTCCATTCATGATTTATGATTCCATTCATGATTCATGATTCCATTCATGATTCATGATTCAATTCATGATTCATGATTCATGATTCGATTCATGATTCATGATTCGATTCATAAATCATCATTCAATTCATGATTCAATTCATGATTCATGATTCGTTTCATGATTCATGATTCAATTCATAATTCATGATTCATGATTCATGATTCAATTCATGATTCATGATTCATGATTCAAATCATGATTTAGTTCATGATTCATGATTCAATTCATGATTAATGATTTATGATTCAATATATGATTCATGATTCATTTCATGATTTAATTCATGATTTATTTCATGATTCATGATTCAATTCATGATTCATGATTCAATTCATGATTCATGATTCATGATTCCATTCATGATTCATGATTCATGATTCAATTCATGATTCATGATTCTTGATTCATGATTTGATTCATGATTTATGATTCGTTTCATGATTCATGATTCATGATTCAATTCATGATTTAGTTCATGATTCATGATTCAATTCATGATTAATGATGTATGATTCAATTCATGATTCATGATTCATTTCATAATACAATTCATGATTCAATTCATGATACAATTTATGATTCAATTCATGATTCATGATTCATGATTCAATTCATGATTCATGATTTATGATTCAATTCATGATTCATGATTCAAATTATGATTCATGATTTGATTTATGATTCATGATTCGATTCATTAATCATGATTCAATTCATGATTCATGATTCATTTCATGATTCATTATTCATTTCATGATTCCATTCATGATTCATGATTTATGATTCAATTCATGATTCATGATTCTTGATTCATGATTTGATTCATGGATCATGATTTGTTTCATGATTCATGATTTATGATTCAATTCATGATTCATGATTCATTTCATGATTCATGATTCATGATTCAATTCATGATTCGATTCATGATTCATGATTCAATTCATGATTGAATTCATGATTCATGATTCAATTCATGATTCATGATTCATGATTTGAATCATGATTCATGATTCATGATTCATGATTCATGATTCAATTCATGATTCAATTCATGATTCAATTCATGATTCATGATTCATGATTCATGATTCAATTCATGATTCAATTCATGATTCATGATTCGATTCATGATTCATGATTCAATTCATGATTCACGATTCATTTCATGATTCATGATTCATGATTCAATTTATGATTAAGTTCATGATTCATGATTCGATTCATGATTTATGATTCAAATTAAGATTCAGGATTCATGATTCATGATTCAATTAATGATTCATAATTCATTTCATGATTAAATTCATGATTCATTTCATGATTAATGATTCATGGTTCAATTCATGATTCAATTCATGATTCATGATTCAATTCATGATTCATGATTCAATTCATGATTCATGATTCATGATTTGATTCATGATTCATGATTCATGATTCAATTCATGATTCAATTCGTGATTCATGATTCAATTCATGATTCATGATTCATGATTCGATTCATGATTCATGATTCAATTCATGATTCATTTAATGATTCAATTCATGATTCATGATTCAATTCATGATTCATGATTCGATTCATGATTCATGATTCGATTCATGATTCATGATTCAATTCATGATTCATGATTCATTTCATGATTCATGATTCATGATTCAATTTATGATTAAGTTCATGATTCATGATTCGATTCATGATTTATGATTCAAATTAAGATTCAGGATTCATGATTCATGATTCAATTAATGATTCATAATTCATTTCATGATTAAATTCATGATTCATTTCATGATTTATGATTCATGGTTCAATTCATGATTTAATTATTGATTCATGATTTAATTCATGATTCATGATTCGATTCATGATTCATGATTTAATTCATGATTCATGATTCATGATTCAATTCATGATTCATGATTCAATTCATGATTCATGATTCATGATTCATGATTCGATTCAAGATTCATGATTCGATTCATGATTCATAATTTAATTCATGATTCATGATTCAATTCATGATTCATGATTCATGATTCAATTCATGATTCATGATTCAATTCATGATTCGATTCATGATTTAATTCATGATTCAATTCATGATTCAATTCATGATTCATGATTCAATTCATGATTTATTTCATGATTCATGATTTAATTCATGATTCATGATTCATGATTCAATTCATGATTCATGATTCATTTCATGATTCATTATTCAATTCATGATTCAATTTATGATTCATGATTCGATTCATGATTCATGATTCCATTCATGATTCATGATTCCATTCATGATTCATGATTCATGATTCAATTCATGATTCATGATTCCATTCATGATTCATGATTCGATTCATGATTCATGATTCGATCCATAAATCATGATTCAATTCATGATTCAATTCATGATTCATGATTCGTTTCATGATTCATGATTCAATTCATAATTCATGATTCATGATTCGTTTCATGATTCATGATTCAATTCATAATTCATGATTCATGATTCATGATTCAATTCATGATTCATGATTCATGATTCAATTCATGATTCATGATTCATGATTCAATTCATGATTCATGATTCATGATTCAATTCATGATTCATGATTCATGATTAGATTCATGATTCATGATTTATGATTCAATTCATGATTCATTTCATGATTAGATTCATGATTCATTTCATGATTCACAATTCATGATTCAATTCATGATTCAATTCATGATTCATAATTAAATTCATGATTCATGATTCATGATTCGATTCATGATTCGATTCATGATTCATGATTCAATTCATGATTAATTTCATGCATCATCAAGTCTTGATTCATGATTCAATTCATGATTCATGATTCGATTCATGATTTATGATTCGATTCATGATTCAATTCATGATTCATGATTCATTTCATGATTCATGATTCATGATTTAATTCCTGATTCATGATTTGATTCATGATTTATGATTCAATTCATGATTCATGATTCATGATTCGATTCATGATTCATGATTTATGATTCATGATTCATGATTCAATTCATGATTCATGATTCATGATTAGATTCAAAATTCATGATTCATGATTCAATTCATGATTCATGATTCAATTCATGATTCGATTCATGATTCGATTCATGATTGATGGTTCAATTCATGATTCATGATTCGATTCATGATTCGATTCATGATTCATGATTCATTTCATGATTCATTATTAAATTCATGATTCAATTCATGATTCATGATTCCATTCATGATTTATGATTCCATTCATGATTCATGATTCCATTCATGATTCATGATTCAATTCATGATTCATGATTCATGATTCGATTCATGATTCATGATTCGATTCATAAATCATCATTCAATTCATGATTCAATTCATGATTCATGATTCGTTTCATGATTCATGATTCAATTCATAATTCATGATTCATGATTCATGATTCAATTCATGATTCATGATTCATGATTCAAATCATGATTTAGTTCATGATTCATGATTCAATTCATGATTAATGATTTATGATTCAATATATGATTCATGATTCATTTCATGATTTAATTCATGATTTATTTCATGATTCATGATTCAATTCATGATTCATGATTCAATTCATGATTCATGATTCATGATTCCATTCATGATTCATGATTCATGATTCAATTCATGATTCATGATTCTTGATTCATGATTTGATTCATGATTTATGATTCGTTTCATGATTCATGATTCATGATTCAATTCATGATTTAGTTCATGATTCATGATTCAATTCATGATTAATGATGTATGATTCAATTCATGATTCATGATTCATTTCATAATACAATTCATGATTCAATTCATGATACAATTTATGATTCAATTCATGATTCATGATTCATGATTCAATTCATGATTCATGATTTATGATTCAATTCATGATTCATGATTCAAATTATGATTCATGATTTGATTTATGATTCATGATTCGATTCATTAATCATGATTCAATTCATGATTCATGATTCATTTCATGATTCATTATTCATTTCATGATTCCATTCATGATTCATGATTTATGATTCAATTCATGATTCATGATTCTTGATTCATGATTTGATTCATGGATCATGATTTGTTTCATGATTCATGATTTATGATTCAATTCATGATTCATGATTCATTTCATGATTCATGATTCATGATTCAATTCATGATTCGATTCATGATTCATGATTCAATTCATGATTGAATTCATGATTCATGATTCAATTCATGATTCATGATTCATGATTTGAATCATGATTCATGATTCATGATTCATGATTCATGATTCAATTCATGATTCAATTCATGATTCAATTCATGATTCATGATTCATGATTCATGATTCAATTCATGATTCAATTCATGATTCATGATTCGATTCATGATTCATGATTCAATTCATGATTCACGATTCATTTCATGATTCATGATTCATGATTCAATTTATGATTAAGTTCATGATTCATGATTCGATTCATGATTTATGATTCAAATTAAGATTCAGGATTCATGATTCATGATTCAATTAATGATTCATAATTCATTTCATGATTAAATTCATGATTCATTTCATGATTAATGATTCATGGTTCAATTCATGATTCAATTCATGATTCATGATTCAATTCATGATTCATGATTCAATTCATGATTCATGATTCATGATTTGATTCATGATTCATGATTCATGATTCAATTCATGATTCAATTCGTGATTCATGATTCAATTCATGATTCATGATTCATGATTCGATTCATGATTCATGATTCAATTCATGATTCATTTAATGATTCAATTCATGATTCATGATTCAATTCATGATTCATGATTCGATTCATGATTCATGATTCGATTCATGATTCATGATTCAATTCATGATTCATGATTCATTTCATGATTCATGATTCATGATTCAATTTATGATTAAGTTCATGATTCATGATTCGATTCATGATTTATGATTCAAATTAAGATTCAGGATTCATGATTCATGATTCAATTAATGATTCATAATTCATTTCATGATTAAATTCATGATTCATTTCATGATTTATGATTCATGGTTCAATTCATGATTTAATTATTGATTCATGATTTAATTCATGATTCATGATTCGATTCATGATTCATGATTTAATTCATGATTCATGATTCATGATTCAATTCATGATTCATGATTCAATTCATGATTCATGATTCATGATTCATGATTCGATTCAAGATTCATGATTCGATTCATGATTCATAATTTAATTCATGATTCATGATTCAATTCATGATTCATGATTCATGATTCAATTCATGATTCATGATTCAATTCATGATTCGATTCATGATTTAATTCATGATTCAATTCATGATTCAATTCATGATTCATGATTCAATTCATGATTTATTTCATGATTCATGATTTAATTCATGATTCATGATTCATGATTCAATTCATGATTCATGATTCATTTCATGATTCATTATTCAATTCATGATTCAATTTATGATTCATGATTCGATTCATGATTCATGATTCCATTCATGATTCATGATTCCATTCATGATTCATGATTCATGATTCAATTCATGATTCATGATTCCATTCATGATTCATGATTCGATTCATGATTCATGATTCGATCCATAAATCATGATTCAATTCATGATTCAATTCATGATTCATGATTCGTTTCATGATTCATGATTCAATTCATAATTCATGATTCATGATTCGTTTCATGATTCATGATTCAATTCATAATTCATGATTCATGATTCATGATTCAATTCATGATTCATGATTCATGATTCAATTCATGATTCATGATTCATGATTCAATTCATGATTCATGATTCATGATTCAATTCATGATTCATGATTCATGATTAGATTCATGATTCATGATTTATGATTCAATTCATGATTCATTTCATGATTAGATTCATGATTCATTTCATGATTCACAATTCATGATTCAATTCATGATTCAATTCATGATTCATAATTAAATTCATGATTCATGATTCATGATTTGATTCATGATTCATAATTCATGATTCATTATTCATGATTCAATTCATGATTCATGATTCGATTCATGATTCGATTCATGATTCATGATTCAATTCATGATTAATTTCATGCATCATCAAGTCTTGATTCATGATTCAATTCATGATTCATGATTCGATTCATGATTTATGATTCGATTCATGATTCAATTCATGATTCATGATTCATTTCATGATTCTTGATTCATGATTCAAATATATGATTCAGTTCATGATTCATGATTCGATTCATGATTCATGGTTCATGATTCATGATTCATGATTTAATTCCTGATTCATGATTTGATTCATGATTTATGATTCAATTCATGATTCATGATTCATGATTCGATTCATGATTCATGATTTATGATTCATGATTCATGATTCATGATTCAATTAATGATTCATGATTCATGATTAGATTCAAAATTCATGATTCATGATTCAATTCATGATTCATGATTCAATTCATGATTCGATTCATGATTCGATTCATGATTGATGGTTCAATTCATGATTCATGATTCGATTCATGATTCGATTCATGATTCATGATTCATTTCATGATTCATTATTAAATTCATGATTCAATTCATGATTCATGATTCCATTCATGATTTATGATTCCATTCATGATTCATGATTCCATTCATGATTCATGATTCAATTCATGATTCATGATTCATGATTCGATTCATGATTCATGATTCGATTCATAAATCATCATTCAATTCATGATTCAATTCATGATTCATGATTCGTTTCATGATTCATGATTCAATTCATAATTCATGATTCATGATTCATGATTCAATTCATGATTCATGATTCATGATTCAAATCATGATTTAGTTCATGATTCATGATTCAATTCATGATTAATGATTTATGATTCAATATATGATTCATGATTCATTTCATGATTTAATTCATGATTTATTTCATGATTCACGATTCATGATTCAATTCATGATTCATGATTCAATTCATGATTCATGAATCATTATTCAATTCATGATTCATGATTCATTTCATGATTCATTATTCATTTCATGATTCATTATTCATTTCATGATTCAATTCATGATTCATGATTCGATTCATGATTCATGATTCCATTCATGATTCATGATTCATGATTCAATTCATGATTCATGATTCTTGATTCATGATTTGATTCATGATTTATGATTCGTTTCATGATTCATGATTCATGATTCAATTCATGATTTAGTTCATGATTCATGATTCAATTCATGATTAATGATGTATGATTCAATTCATGATTCATGATTCATTTCATAATACAATTCATGATTCAATTCATGATACAATTTATGATTCAATTCATGATTCATGATTCAATTCATGATTCATGATTTATGATTCAATTCATGATTCATGATTCAAATTATGATTCATGATTTGATTTATGATTCATGATTCGATTCATTAATCATGATTCAATTCATGATTCATGATTCATTTCATGATTCATTATTCATTTCATGATTCCTTTCATGATTCATGATTTATGATTTAATTCATGATTCATGATTCTTGATTCATGATTTGATTCATGGATCATGATTTGTTTCATGATTCATGATTTATGATTCAATTCATGATTTAGTTCATGATTCAATTCATGATTAATGATGTATGATTCAATTCATGATTCATGATTCATTTCATGATTCATAATTCATGATTCAATTCATGATTCGATTCATGATTCATGATTCAATTCATGATTCAATTCATGATTCATGATTCAATTCTTGATTCATGATTCGATTCATGATTCATGATTCAATTCATGATTCATTTAATGATTTAATTCATGATTCATGATTCAATTCATGATTCATGATTCGATTCATGATTCATGATTCGATTCATGATTCATGATTCAATTCATGATTCATGATTCATTTCATGATTTATGATTCATGATTCAATTTATGATTAAGTTCATGATTCATGATTCGATTCATGATTTATGATTCAAATTAAGATTCAGGATTCATGATTCATGATTCAATTAATGATTCATAATTCATTTCATGATTAAATTCATGATTCATTTCATGATTCATGATTCATGGTTCAATTCATGATTCAATTCATGATTCATGATTCGATTCATGATTCATGATTCGATTCAAGATTCATGATTTAATTCATGATTCATGATTCGATTCATGATTCATGATTTAATTCATGATTCATGATTCATGATTCAATTCATAATTCATGATTCAATTCATGATTCGATTCATGATTCATGATTCGATTCAAGATTCATGATTCGATTCATGATTCATAATTTAATTCATGATTCATGATTCAATTCATGATTCATGATTCATGATTGAATTCATGATTCGGGATACAATTCATGATACAATTCATGATTCAATTCATGATTCATGATTCATGATTCATGATTCAATTCATGATTCATGATTAATGATTCAATTCATGATTCATGATTCAAATTATGATTCATGATTTGATTTATGATTCATGATTCGATTCATTAATCATGATTCAATTCATGATTCATGATTCATTTCATGATTCATTATTCATTTCATGATTCAATTCATGATTCATGATTCGATTCATGATTCATGATTCCATTCATGATTCATGATTCATGATTCAATTCATGATTCATGATTCTTGATTCATGATTTGATTCATGATTCATGATTCAAATCATGATTCATGATTCAATTCATGATTCATGATTCATGATTCGATTCATGATTCATGATTATATTCATGATTCATTTAATGATTCAATTCATGATTCATGATTCAATTCATGATTCATGATTCATGACATGATTCATGATACGATTCATGATTCAATTCATGATTCATGATTCATTTCATGATTCATGATTCAATTTATGATTAAGTTCATGATTCATGATTCGATTCATGATTTATGATTCAAATTAAGATTCAGGATTCATGATTCAATTCATGATTCAATTCATGATTCATAATTCAATTCATGATTCATGATTCATGATTTGATTCATGATTCATAATTCATGATTCATTATTCATGATTCAATTCATGATTCATGATTCGATTCATGATTCGATTCATGATTCATGATTCAATTCATGATTAATTTCATGCATCATCAAGTCTTGATTCATGATTCAATTCATGATTCATGATTCGATTCATGATTTATGATTCGATTCATGATTCAATTCATGATTCATGATTCATTTCATGATTCTTGATTCATGATTCAAATATATGATTCAGTTCATGATTCATGATTCGATTCATGATTCATGATTCATGATTCATGATTTAATTCCAGATTCATGATTTGATTCATGATTTATGATTCAATTCATGATTCATGATTCGATTCATGATTCATGATTTATGATTCATGATTCATGATTCATGATTCAATTCATGATTCATGATTCATGATTAGATTCAAAATTCATGATTCATGATTCATTTCATGATTCATGATTCAATTCATGATTCGATTCATGATTCGATTCATGATTGATGGTTCAATTCATGATTCATGATTCGATTCATGATTCGATTCATGATTCATGATTCATTATTAAATTCATGATTCAATTCATGATTCATGATTCCATTCATGATTTATGATTCCATTTATGATTCATGATTCCATTCATGATTCATGATTCAATTCATGATTCATGATTCATGATTCGATTCATGATTCATGATTCGATTCATAAATCATCATTCAATTCATGATTCAATTCATGATTCATGATTCATTTCATGATTCATGATTCAATTCATAATTCATGATTCATGATTCATGATTCAATTCATGATTCATGATTCATGATTCAAATCATGATTTAGTTCATGATTCATGATTCAATTCATGAATAATGATTTATGATTCAATATATGATTCATGATTCATTTCATGATTTAATTCATGATTTATTTCATGATTCACGATTCATGATTTAATTCATGATTCATGATTCAATTCATGATTCATGATTCATTATTCAATTCATGAATCATGATTCATTTCATGATTCATTATTCATTTCATGATTCAATTCATGATTCATGATTCGATTCATGATTCATGATTCCATTCATGATTCATGATTCATGATTCAATTCATGATTCATGATTCTTGATTCATGATTTGATTCATGATTTATGATTCGTTTCATGATTCATGATTCAATTCATGATTTAGTTCATGATTCATGATTCAATTCATGAATAATGATGTATGATTCAATTCATGATTCATGATTAATTTCATGATATAATTCATGATTCAATTCATGATACAATTCATGATTCAATTCATGATTCATGATTCATGATTCAATTCATGATTCATGATTTATGATTCAATTCATGATTCATGATTCAAATTATGATTCATGATTCGATTTATGATTCATGATTCGATTCATTAATCATGATTCAATTCATGATTCATGATTCATTTCATGATTCATTATTCATTTCATGATTCCATTCATGATTCATGATTTATGATTCAATTCATGATTCATGATTCTTGATTCATGATTTGATTCATGGATCATGATTTGTTTCATGATTCATGATTTATGATTCAATTCATGATTTAGTTCATGATTCAATTCATGATTAATGATGTATGATTCAATTCATGATTCATGATTCATTTCATGATTCATAATTCATGATTCAATTCATGATTCGATTCATGATTCATGATTCAATTCATGATTGAATTCATGATTCATGATTCAATTCATGATTCATGATTCATGATTTGATTCATGATTCATGATTCATGATTCATGATTCATGATTCATGATTCAATTCATGATTCATGATTCAATTCATGATTCATGATTCAATTCATGATTCATGATTCGATTCATGATTCATGATTCAATTCATGATTCATTTAATGATTTAATTCATGATTCATGATTCAATTCATGATTCATGATTCGATTCATGATTCATGATTCGATTCATGATTCATGATTCAATTCATGATTCATGATTCATTTCATGATTCATGATTCATGATTCAATTCATGATTCATGATTCATGACATGATTCATGATTCGATTCATGATTCAATTCATGATTCATGATTCATTTCATGATTCATGATTCAATTTATGATTAAGTTCATGATTCATGATTCGATTCATGATTTATGATTCAAATTAAGATTCAGGATTCATGATTCAATTCATGATTCAATTCATGATTCATAATTCAATTCATGATTCATGATTCATGATTTGATTCATGATTCATAATTCATGATTCATTATTCATGATTCAATTCATGATTCATGATTCGATTCATGATTCGATTCATGATTCATGATTCAATTCATGATTAATTTCATGCATCATCAAGTCTTGATTCATGATTCAATTCATGATTCATGATTCGATTCATGATTTATGATTCGATTCATGATTCAATTCATGATTCATGATTCATTTCATGATTCTTGATTCATGATTCAAATATATGATTCAGTTCATGATTCATGATTCGATTCATGATTCATGATTCATGATTCATGATTCATGATTTAATTCCAGATTCATGATTTGATTCATGATTTATGATTCAATTCATGATTCATGATTCGATTCATGATTCATGATTTATGATTCATGATTCATGATTCATGATTCAATTCATGATTCATGATTCATGATTAGATTCAAAATTCATGATTCATGATTCATTTCATGATTCATGATTCAATTCATGATTCGATTCATGATTCGATTCATGATTGATGGTTCAATTCATGATTCATGATTCGATTCATGATTCGATTCATGATTCATGATTCATTTCATGATTCATTATTAAATTCATGATTCAATTCATGATTCATGATTCCATTCATGATTTATGATTCCATTTATGATTCATGATTCAATTCATGATTCATGATTCATGATTCGATTCATGATTCATGATTCGATTCATAAATCATCATTCAATTCATGATTCAATTCATGATTCATGATTCATTTCATGATTCATGATTCAATTCATAATTCATGATTCATGATTCATGATTCAATTCATGATTCATGATTCATGATTCAAATCATGATTTAGCTCATGATTCATGATTCAATTCATGAATAATGATTTATGATTCAATATATGATTCATGATTCATTTCATGATTTAATTCATGATTTATTTCATGATTCACGATTCATGATTCAATTCATGATTCATGATTCAATTCATGATTCATGATTCATTATTCAATTCATGAATCATGATTCATTTCATGATTCATTATTCATTTCATGATTCAATTCATGATTCATGATTCGATTCATGATTCATGATTCCATTCATGATTCATGATTCATGATTCAATTCATGATTCATGATTCTTGATTCATGATTTGATTCATGATTTATGATTCGTTTCATGATTCATGATTCATGATTCAATTCATGATTTAGTTCATGATTCATGATTCAATTCATGAATAATGATGTATGATTCAATTCATGATTCATGATTCATTTCATGATATAATTCATGATTCAATTCATGATACAATTCATGATTCAATTCATGATTCATGATTCATGATTCAATTCATGATTCATGATTTATGATTCAATTCATGATTCATGATTCAAATTATGATTCATGATTCGATTTATGATTCATGATTCGATTCATTAATCATGATTCAATTCATGATTCATGATTCATTTCATGATTCATTATTCATTTCATGATTCCATTCATGATTCATGATTTATGATTCAATTCATGATTCATGATTCTTGATTCATGATTTGATTCATGGATCATGATTTGTTTCATGATTCATGATTTATGATTCAATTCATGATTTAGTTCATGATTCAATTCATGATTAATGATGTATGATTCAATTCATGATTCATGATTCATTTCATGATTCATAATTCATGATTCAATTCATGATTCGATTCATGATTCATGATTCAATTCATGATTGAATTCATGATTCATGATTCAATTCATGATTCATGATTCATGATTTGATTCATGATTCATGATTCATGATTCATGATTCATGATTCATGATTCAATTCATGATTCATGATTCAATTCATGATTCATGATTCAATTCATGATTCATGATTCGATTCATGATTCATGATTCAATTCATGATTCATTTAATGATTTAATTCATGATTCATGATTCAATTCATGATTCATGATTCGATTCATGATTCATGATTCGATTCATGATTCATGATTCAATTCATGATTCATGATTCATTTCATGATTCATGATTCATGATTCAATTTATGATTAAGTTCATGATTCATGATTCGATTCATGATTTATGATTCAAATTAAGATTCAGGATTCATGATTCATAATTCAATTAATGATTCATAATTCATTTCATGATTAAATTCATGATTCATTTCATGATTCATGATTCATGGTTCAATTCATGATTCAATTCATGATTCATGATTCGATTCATGATTCATGATTCGATTCAAGATTCATGATTTAATTCATGATTCATGATTCGATTCATGATTCATGATTTAATTCATGATTCATGATTCATGATTCAATTCATGATTCATGATTCAATTCATGATTCGATTCATGATTCATGATTCGATTCAAGATTCATGATTCGATTCATGATTCATGATTAATGATTCAATTTATGATTCATGATTCAAATTATGATTCATGATTCGATTTATGATTCATGATTCGATTCATTAATCATGATTCAATTCATGATTCATGATTCATTTCATGATTTATTATTCATTTCATGATTCAATTCATGATTCATGATTCAATTCATGATTCATGATTCCATTCATGATTCATGATTCATGATTCAATTGATGATTCATGATTCTTGATTCATGATTTGATTCATGATTCATGATTCGTTTCATGATTCATGATTCATGATTCAATTCATGATTTAGTTCATGATTCATGATTCAATTCATGATTAATGATGTATGATTCAATTCATGATTCATGATTCATTTCATGATTTAATTCATGATTCATTTCATGATTCATGATTCATGATTCAATTCATGATTCGATTCATGATTCATGATTCAATTCATGATTCAATTCATGATTCATTATTCAATTCATGATTCATGATTCATGATTTGATTCATGATTCATGATTCATGATTCATGATTCAATTCATGATTCAATTCATGATTCATGATTCAATTCATGATTCATGATTCAATTCATGATTCATGATTCAATTTATGATTCAATTCATGATTCAATTCATGATTCATGATTCAATTCATGATTCATGATTCATGATTCGATTCATGATTCATGATTCAATTCATGATTCATTTAATGATTCAATTCATGATTCATGATTCAATTCATGATTCATGATTCGATTCATGATTCATGATTCGATTCATGATTCATGATTCAATTCATGATTCATGATTCATTTCATGATTCATGATTCATGATTCAATTTATGATTAAGTTCATGATTCATGATTCGATTCATGATTTATGATTCAAATTAAGATTCAGGATTCATGATTCATGATTCAATTAATGATTCATAATTCATTTCATGATTAAATTCATGATTCTTTTCATGATTCATGATTCATGGTTCAATTCATGATTCAATTCATTTTTCATGATTCGATTCATGATTCATGATTCGATTCATGATTTATGATTCAAATTAAGATTCAGGATTCATGATTCATGATTCAATTAATGATTCATAATTCATTTCATGATTAAATTCATGATTCTTTTCATGATTCATGATTCATGGTTCAATTCATGATTTAATTCATGATTCATGATTCGATTCATGATTCATGATTCGATTCAAGATTCATGATTTAATTCATGATTCATGATTCGATTCATGATTCATGATTTAATTCATGATTCATGATTCATGATTCAATTCATGATTCCATTCATGATTCATGATTCGATTCAAGATTCATGATTCGATTCATGATTCATAATTTAATTCATGATTCATGATTCAAATTATGATTCATGATTCATGATTGAATTCATGATTCAGGATACAATTCATGATACAATTCATGATTCAATTCATGATTCATGATTCATGATTCATGATTCAATTCATGATTCATGATTAATGATTCAATTCATGATTCATGATTCAAATTATGATTCATGATTCGATTCATGATTCATGATTCGATTCATTAATCATGATTCAATTCATGATTCATGATTCATTTCATGATTCATTATTCATTTCATGATTCAATTCATGATTCGATTCATGATTCATGATTCCATTCATGATTCGATTCATGATTCATGATTCCATTCATGATTCATGATTCATGATTTAATTCATGATTCATGATTCTTGATTCATGATTTGATTCATGATTCATGATTCGTTTCATGATTCATGATTCATGATTCAATTCATGATTTAGTTCATGATTCATGATTCAATTCATGATTAATGATGTATGATTCAATTCATGATTCATGATTCATTTCATGATTTAATTCATGATTCATTTCATGATTCATAATTCATGATTCAATTCATGATTCGATTCATGATTCATGATTCAATTCATGATTCAATTCATGATTCATGATTCAATTCATGATTCATGATTTGATTCATGATTCATGATTCATGATTCATGATTCAATTCATGATTCAATTCATGATTCATGATTCAATTCATGATTCATGATTCAATTCATGATTCAATTCATGATTCAATTAATGATTCATGATTCAATTCATGATTCATGATTCAATTCATGATTCAATCATGATTCAATTCATGATTCATGATTCAATTCATGATTCATGATTCATGATTCGATTCATGATTCATGATTCAATTCATGATTCATTTAATGATTCAATTCATGATTCATGATTCAATTCATGATTCATGATTCGATTCATGATTCATGATTTGATTCATGATTCATGATTCAATTCATGATTCATGATTCATTTCATGATTCATGATTCATGATTCAATTTATGATTAAGTTCATAATTCATGATTCGATTCATGATTTATGATTCAATTAAGATTCAGAATTCATGATTCATGATTCAATTAATGATTCATAATTCATTTCATGATTAAATTCATGATTCATTTCATGATTCATGATTCATGGTTCAATTCATGATTCAATTCATGATTCATGATTCAATTCATGATTCATGATTCAATTCATGATTCATGATTCATGATTTGATTCATGATTCATGATTCATGATTCATGATTCAATTCATGATTCAATTCATGATTCATGATTCAATTCATGATTCATGATTCATGATTCGATTCATGATTCATGATTCAATTCATGATTCATTTAATGATTCAATTCATGATTCATGATTCAATTCATGATTCATGATTCGATTCATGATTCATGATTCGATTCATGATTCATGATTCAATTCATGATTCATGATTCATTCATGATTCATGATTCATGATTCAATTTATGATTAAGTTCATGATTCATGATTCAATTCATGATTCATGATTCATTTCATGATTCATGATTCATGATTGAATTCATGATTAAGTTCATGATTCATGATTCGATTCATGATTTATGATTCAAATTAAGATTCAGGATTCATGATTCATAATTCAATTAATGATTCATAATTCATTTCATGATTAAATTCATGATTCATTTCATGATTCATGATTCATGGTTCAATTCATGATTCAATTCATGATTCATGATTCGATTCATGATTCATGATTCGATTCAAGATTTATGATTTAATTCATGATTCATGATTCGATTCATGATTCATGATTTAATTCATGATTCATGATTCATGATTCAATTCATGATTCATGATTCAATTCATGATTCGATTCATGATTCATGATTCGATTCAAGATTCATGATTCGATTCATGATTCATAATTTAATTCATGATTCATGATTCAATTCATGATTCATGATATATGATTGAATTCATGATTCAGAATACAATTCATGATACAATTCATGATTCAATTCATGATTCATGATTCATGATTCATGATTCAATTCATGATTCATGATTAATGATTAAATTTTTGATTCATGATTCAAATTATGATTCATGATTCGATTTATGATTCATGATTCGATTCATTAATCATGATTCAATTCATGATTCATGATTCATTTCATGATTCATTATTCATTTCATGATTCAATTCATGATTCATGCTTCAATTCATGATTCATGATTCCATTCATGATTCATGATTCATGATTCAATTGATGATTCATGATTCTTGATTCATGATTTGATTCATGATTCATGATTCGTTTCATGATTCATGATTCATGATTCAATTCATGATTTAGTTCATGATTCATGATTCAATTCATGATTAATGATGAATGATTCAATTCATGATTCATGATTCATTTCATGATTTAATTCATGATTCATTTCATGATTCATGATTCATGATTCAATTCATGATTCGATTCATGATTCATGATTCAATTCATGATTCAATTCATGATTCATTATTCAATTCATGATTCATGATTCATGATTTGATTCATGATTCATGATTCATGATTCATGATTCAATTCATGATTCAATTCATGATTCATGATTCAATTCATGATTCATGATTCAATTTATGATTCAATTCATGATTCAATTCATGATTCATGATTCAATACATGATTCATGATTCATGATTCGATTCATGATTCATGATTCAATTCATGATTCATGATTCATTTCATGATTCATGATTCATGATTCAATTTATGATTAAGTCATGATTCATGATTCAATTCATGATTCATGATTCATTTCATGATTCATGATTCATGATTCAATTCATGATTAAGTTCATGATTCATGATTCGATTCATGATTTATGATTCAAATTAAGATTCAGGATTCATGATTCATAATTCAATTAATGATTCATAATTCATTTCATGATTAAATTCATGATTCATTTCATGATTCATGGTTCAATTCATGATTCAATTCATGATTCATGATTCGATTCATGATTCATGATTCGATTCAAGATTCATGATTTAATTCATGATCATGATTCGATTTCATGATTCATGATTTAATTCATGATTCATGATTCATGATTCAATTCATGATTCATGATTCAATTCATGATTCGATTCATGATTCATGATTCGATTCAAGATTCATGATTCGATTCATGATTCATAATTTAATTCATGATTCATGATTCAATTCATGATTCATGATATATGATTGAATTCATGATTCAGGATACAATTCATGATACAATTCATGATTCAATCATGATTCATGATTCATGATTCATGATTCAATTCATGATTCATGATTAATGATTCAATTTATGATTCATGATTCAAATTATGATTCATGATTCGATTTATGATTCATGATTCGATTCATTAATCATGATTCAATTCATGATTCATGATTCATTTCATGATTCATTATTCATTTCATGATTCAATTCATGATTCATGATTCAATTCATGATTCATGATTCCATTCATGATTCATGATTCATGATTCAATTGATGATTCATGATTCTTGATTCATGATTTGATTCATGATTCATGATTCGTTTCATGATTCATGATTCATGATTCAATTCATGATTCGATTCAAGATTCATGATTCGATTTACGATTCATAATTTAATTCATGATTCATGATTCAAATTATGATTCATGATTCATGATTGAATTCATGATTCAGGATACAATTCATGATACAATTCATGATTCAATTCATGATTCATGATTCATGATTCATGATTCAATTCATGATTCATGATTAATGATTCAATTCATGATTCATGATTCATGATTCGATTCATGATTCATGATTCGATTCATTAATCATGATTCAATTCATGATTCATGATTCATTTCATGATTCATTATTCATTTCATGATTCAATTCATGATTCGATTCATGATTCATGATTCCATTCATGATTCGTTTCATGATTCATGATTCCATTCATGATTCATGATTCATGATTTAATTCATGATTCATGATTCTTGATTCATGATTTGATTCATGATTCATGATTCGTTTCATGATTCATGATTCATGATTCAATTCATGATTTAGTTCATGATTCATGATTCAATTCATGATTAATGATGTATGATTCAATTCATGATTCATGATTCATTTCATGATTTAATTCATGATTCATTTCATGATTCATAATTCATGATTCAATTCATGATTTGATTCATGATTCATGATTCATGATTCAATTCATGATTCATGATTCAATTCATGATTCATGATTTGATTCATGATTCATGATTCATGATTCATGATTCAATTCATGATTCAATTCATGATTCATGATTCAATTCATGATTCATGATTCAATTCATGATTCAATTCATGATTCAATTCATGATTCATGATTCAATTCATGATTCATGATTCATGATTCGATTCATGATTCATGATTCAATTCATGATTCATTTAATGATTCAATTCATGATTCATGATTCAATTCATGATTCATGATCGATTCATGATTCATGATTTGATTCATGATTCATGATTCAATTCATGATTCATGATTCATTTCATGATTCATGATTCATGATTCAATTTATGATTAAGTTCATGATTCATGATTCGATTCATGATTTATGATTCAAATTAAGATTCAGGATTCATGATTCATGATTCAATTAATGATTCATAATTCATTTCATGATTAAATTCATGATTCATTTCATGATTCATGATTCATGGTTCAATTCATGATTCAATTCATGATTCATGATTCAATTCATGATTCATGATTCAATTCATGATTCATGATTCATGAATTGATTCATGATTCATGATTCATGATTCAATTCATGATTCAATTCATGATTCATGATTCAATTCATGATTCATGATTCATGATTCGATTCATGATTCATGATTCAATTCATGATTCATTTAATAATTCAATTCATGATTCATGATTCAATTCATGATTCATGATTCGATTCATGATTCATGATTCGATTCATGATTCATGATTCAATTCATGATTCATGATTCATTTCATGATTCATGATTCATGATTCAATTTATGATTAAGTTCATGATTCATGATTCAATTCATGATTTATGATTCAAATTAAGATTCAGGATTCATGATTCATGATTCAATTAATGATTCATAATTCATTTCATGATTAAATTCATGATTCATTTCATGATTTATGATTCATGGTTCAATTCATGATTTAATTCATGATTCATGATTTAATTCATGATTCATGATTCGATTCATGATTCAATTCATGATTCATGATTCGATTCATGATTCATGATTCGATTCATGATTCATGATTCAATTCATGATTCATGATTCATTTCATGATTCATGATTCATGATTCAATTTATGATTAAGTTCATGATTCATGATTCGATTCATGATTTATGATTCGAATTAAGATTCAGGATTCATGATTCATGATTCAATTAATGATTCATAATTCATTTCATGATTAAATTCATGATTCATTTCATGATTCATGATTCATGGTTCAATTCATGATTCAATTCATGATTCATGATTCGATTCATGATTCATGATTTAATTCATGATTCATGATTCATGATTCAATTCATGATTCATGATTCAATTCATGATTCCATTCATGATTCATGATTCGATTCAAGATTCATGATTCGATTCATGATTTATAATTTAATTCATGATTCATGATTCAAATTATGATTCATGATTCATGATTGAATTCATGATTCAGGATACAATTCATGATACAATTCATGATTCAATTCATGATTCATGATTCATGATTCAATTCATGATTCATGATTAATGATTCAATTCATGATTCATGATTCAAATTATGATTCATGATTCGATTTATGATTCATGATTCGATTCATTAATCATGATTCAATTCATGATTCATGATTCATTTCATGATTCATTATTCATTTCATGATTCAATTCATGATTCGATTCATGATTCATGATTCGATTCATGATTCATGATTCGATTCAAGATTCATGATTTAATTCATGATTCATGATTCGATTCATGATTCATGATTTAATTCATGATTCATGATTCATGATTCAATTCATGATTCATGATTCAATTCATGATTCCATTCATGATTCATGATTCGATTCAAGATTCATGATTCGATTCATGATTCATAATTTAATTCATGATTCATGATTCAAATTATGATTCATGATTCATGATTGAATTCATGATTCAGGATACAATTCATGATACAATTCATGATTCAATTCATGATTCATGATTCATGATTCAATTCATGATTCATGATTAATGATTCAATTCATGATTCATGATTCAAATTATGATTCATGATTCGATTTATGATTCATGATTCGATTCATTAATCATGATTCAATTCATGATTCATGATTCATTTCATGATTCATTATTCATTTCATGATTCAATTCATGATTCGATTCATGATTCATGATTCCATTCATGATTCATGATTCATGATTTAATTCATGATTCATGATTCTTGATTCATGATTTGATTCATGATTCATGATTCGTTTCATGATTCATGATTCATGATTCAATTCATGATTTAGTTCATGATTCATGATTCAATTCATGATTAATGATGTATGATTCAATTCATGATTCATGATTCATTTCATGATTTAATTCATGATTCATTTCATGATTCATAATTCATGATTCAATTCATGATTCGATGCATGATTCATGATTCAATTCATGATTCAATTCATGATTCATGATTCAATTCATGATTCATGATTTGATTCATGATTCATGATTCATGATTCATGATTCAATTCATGATTCAATTCATGATTCATGATTCAATTCATGATTCATGATTCAATTCATGATTCAATTCATGATTCAATTCATGATTCAATTCATGATTCATGATTCATGATTCGATTCATGATTCATGATTCAATTCATGTTTCATTTAATGATTCAATTCATGATTCATGATTCAATTCATGATTCATGATTCGATTCATGATTCATGATTCATTTCATGATTCATGATTCATGATTCAATTTATGATTAAGTTCATGATTCATGATTCGATTCATGATTTATGATTCATGATTCAATTCAAGATTCATGATTCAATTCATGTTTCATTTAATGATTCAATTCATGATTCATGATTCAATTCATGATTCATGATTCGATTCATGATTCATGATTCATTTCATGATTCATGATTCATGATTCAATTTATGATTAAGTTCATGATTCATGATTCAATTCATGATTCAATTCATGATTCATGATTCATGATTCGATTCATGATTCATGATTCAATTCATGATTCATTTAATGATTCAATTCATGATTCATGATTCAATTCATGATTCATGATTCGATTCATGATTCATGATTCATTTCATGATTCATGATTCATGATTCAATTCATGATTAAGTTCATGATTCATGATTCGATTCATGATTTATGATTCAAATTAAGATTCAGGATTCATGATTCATAATTCAATTAATGATTCATAATTCATTTCATGATTAAATTCATGATTCATTTCATGATTCATGATTCATGGTTCAATTCATGATTCAATTCATGATTCATGATTCGATTCATGATTCATGATTCGATTCAAGATTCATGATTTAATTCATGATTCATGATTCGATTCATGATTCATGATTTAATTCATGATTCATGATTCATGATTCAATTCATGATTCATGATTCAATTCATGATTCGATTCATGATTCATGATTCGATTCAAGATTCATGATTCGATTTATGATTCATAATTTAATTCATGATTCATGATTCAATTCATGATTCATGATATATGATTGAATTCATGATTCAGGATACAATTCATGATACAATTCATGATTCAATTCATGATTCATGATTCATGATTCAATTCATGATTCATGATTAATGATTCAATTTATGATTCATGATTCAAATTATGATTCATGATTCGATTTATGATTCATGATTCGATTCATTAATCATGATTCAATTCATGATTCATGATTCAATTCATGATTCATTTAATGATTCAATTCATGATTCATGATTCAATTCATGATTCATGATTCGATTCATGATTCATGATTCGATTCATGATTCATGATTCAATTCATGATTCATGATTCATTTCATGATTCATGATTCATGATTCAATTTATGATTAAGTTCATGATTCATGATTCAATTCATGATTCATGATTCATTTCATGATTCATGATTCATGATTCAATTCATGATTAAGTTCATGATTCATGATTCGATTCATGATTTATGATTCAAATTAAGATTCAGGATTCATGATTCATGATTCAATTAATGATTCATAATTCATTTCATGATTAAATTCATGATTCATTTCATGATTTATGATTCATGGTTCAATTCATGATTTAATTCATGATTCATGATTTAATTCATGAATTATGATTCGATTCATGATTCATGATTCATGATTCGATTCATGATTCATGATTCGATTCATGATTCATGATTCAATTCATGATTCATGATTCATTTCATGATTCATGATTCATGATTCAATTTATGATTAAGTTCATGATTCATGATTCGATTCATGATTTATGATTCAAATTAAGATTCAGGATTCATGATTCATGATTCAATTAATGATTCATAATTCATTTCATGATTAAATTCATGATTCATTTCATGATTCATGATTCATGGTTCAATTCATGATTCAATTCATGATTCATGATTCGATTCATGATTCATGATTCGATTCAAGATTCATGATTTAATTCATGATTCATGATTCGATTCATGATTCATGATTTAATTCATGATTCATGATTCATGATTCAATTCATGATTCATGATTCAATTCATGATTCCATTCATGATTCATGATTCGATTCAAGATTCATGATTCGATTCATGATTCATAATTTAATTCATGATTCATGATTCAAGTTATGATTCATGATTCATGATTGAATTCATGATTCAGGATACAATTCATGATACAATTCATGATTCAATTCATGATTCATGATTCATGATTCAATTCATGATTCATGATTAATGATTCAATTCATGATTCATGATTCAAATTATGATTCATGATTCGATTTATGATTCATGATTCGATTCATTAATCATGATTCAATTCATGATTCATGATTCATTTCATGATTCATTATTCATTTCATGATTCAATTCATGATTCGATTCATGATTCATGATTCCATTCATGATTCATGATTCATGATTTAATTCATGATTCATGATTCTTGATTCATGATTTGATTCATGATTCATGATTCGTTTCATGATTCATGATTCATGATTCAATTCATGATTTAGTTCATGATTCATGATTCAATTCATGATTAATGATGTATGATTCATTCATGATTCATGATTCATTTCATGATTTAATTCATGATTCATTTCATGATTCATAATTCATGATTCAATTCATGATTCATGATTCAATTCATGATTCCTGATTCATTTCATGATTCATGATTCATGATTCAATTTATGATTAGGTTCATGATTCATAATTCTATTCATGATTTATGATTCAAATTAAGATTCAGGATTCATGATTCATGATTCAATTAATGATTCATAATTCATTTCATGATTAAATCATGATTCATTTCATGATTCATGATTCATGGTTCAATTCATGATTCAATTCATGATTCATGATTCGATTCATGATTCATGATTCGATTCAAGATTCATGATTTAATTCATGATTCATGATTCGATTCATGATTCATGATTTAATTCATGATTCATGATTCATGATTCAATTCATGATTCATGATTCAATTCATGATTCCATTCATGATTCATGATTCGATTCAAGATTCATGATTCGATTCATGATTCATAATTTAATTCATGATTCATGATTCAAATTATGATTCATGATTTATGATTGAATTCATGATTCAGGATACAATTCATGATACAATTCATGATTCAATTCATGATTCATGATTCATGATTCAATTCATGATTCATGATTAATGATTCAATTCATGATTCATGATTCAAATTATGATTCATGATTCGATTTATGATTCATGATTCGATTCATTAATCATGATTCAATTCATGATTCATGATTCATTTCATGATTCATTATTCATTTCATGATTCAATTCATGATTCGATTCATGATTCATGATTCCATTCATGATTCATGATTCATGATTTAATTCATGATTCATGATTCTTGATTCATGATTTGATTCATGATTCATGATTCGTTTCATGATTCATGATTCATGATTCAATTCATGATTTAGTTCATGATTCATGATTCAATTCATGATTAATGATGTATGATTCAATTCATGATTCATGATTCATTTCATGATTTAATTCATGATTCATTTCATGATTCATAATTCATGATTCAATTCATGATTCGATGCATGATTCATGATTCAATTCATGATTCAATTCATGATTCATGATTCAATTCATGATTCATGATTTGATTCATGATTCATGATTCATGATTCATGATTCAATTCATGATTCAATTCATGATTCATGATTCAATTCATGATTCATGATTCAATTCATGATTCAATTCATGATTCAATTCATGATTCATGATTCAATTCATGATTCAATTCATGATTCATGATTCATGATTCGATTCATGATTCATGATTCAATTCATGTTTCATTTAATGATTCAATTCATGATTCATGATTCAATTCATGATTCATGATTCGATTCATGATTCATGATTCATTCATGATTCATGATTCATGATTCAATTTATGATTAAGTTCATGATTCATGATTCGATTCATGATTTATGATTCAAATTAAGATTCAGGATTCATGATTCATGATTCAATTAATGATTCATAATTCATTTCATGATTAAATTCATGATTCATTTCATGATTCATGATTCATGGTTCAATTCATGATTCAATTCATGATTCATGATTCAATTCATGATTCATGATTCAATTCATGATTCATGATTCATGATTTGATTCATGATTCATGATTCATGATTCATGATTCAATTCATGATTCAATTCATGATTCATGATTCAATTCATGATTCATGATTCATGATTCGATTCATGATTCATGATTCAATTCATGATTCATTTAATGATTCAATTCATGATTCATGATTCAATTCATGATTCATGATTCGATTCATGATTCATGATTCGATTCATGATTCATGATTCAATTCATGATTCATGATTCATTTCATGATTCATGATTCATGATTTAATTTATGATTAAGTTCATGATTCATGATTCGATTCATGATTTATGATTCAAATTAAGATTCAGGATTCATGATTCATGATTCAATTAATGATTCATAATTCATTTCATGATTAAATTCATGATTCATTTCATGATTTATGATTCATGGTTCAATTCATGATTTAATTCATGATTCATGATTTAATTCATGATTCATGATTCGATTCATGATTCATGATTTAATTCATGATTCATAATTCATGATTCAATTCATGATTCGATTCATGATTCATGATTCGATTCAAGATTCATGATTCTATTCATGATTCATAATTTAATTCATGATTCATGATTCAATTCATGATTCATGATTCATGATTGAATTCATGATCATGATTCAATTCATGATTCGATTCATGATTTAATTCATGATTCAATTCATGATTCAATTCATGATTCATGATTCAATTCATGATTTATTTCATGATTCATGATTCAATTCATGATTCATGATTCATGATTCAATTCATGATTCATGATTCATTTCATGATTCATTATTCAATTCATGATTCAATTCATGATTCATGATTCGATTCATGATTCATGATTCGATTCATGATTCATGATTCCATTCATGATTCATGATTCCATTCATGATTCATGATTCATGATTCAATTCATGATTCATGATTCGATTCATGATCATGATTCGATTCATTATTCATGATTCGATTCATAAATCATGATTCAATTCATGATTCAATTCATGATTCATGATTCGTTTCATGATTCATGATTCAATTCATAATTCATGATTCATGATTTGTTTCATGATTCATGATTCAATTCATAATTCATGATTCATGATTCAAGATTCAATTCATGATTCATGATTCAATTCATGATTCAATTCATGATTCATGATTCAATTCATGATTTATTTCATGATTCATGATTCAATTCATGATTCATGATTCATGATTCAATTCATGATTCATGATTCATTTCATGATTCATTATTCAATTCATGATTCAATTCATGATTCATGATTCGATTCATGATTCATGATTCGATTCATGATTCATGATTCCATTCATGATTCATGATTCCATTCATGATTCATGATTCATGATTCAATTCATGATTCATGATTCGATTCATGATTCATGATTCGATTCATTATTCATGATTCGATTCATAAATCATGATTCAATTCATGATTCAATTCATAATTCATGATTCGTTTCATGATTCATGATTCAATTCATAATTCATGATTCATGATTTGTTTCATGATTCATGATTCAATTCATAATTCATGATTCATGATTCAAGATTCAATTCATGATTCATGATTCAATTCATGATTCATGATTCATGATTCAATTCATGATACATGATTCATGATTCAATTCATGATTCATTTCATGATTAGATTCATGATTCATGATTCATGATTCAATTCATGATTCATTTCATGATTAGATTCATGATTCTTGATTCATGATTTGATTCATGATTCATGATTCGTTTCATGATTCATGATTCATGATTCAATTCATGATTTAGTTCATGATTCTTGATTCAATTCATGATTAATGACGTATGATACAATATATGATTCATGAATCATTTCATGATTTAATTCATGATTCATTTCATGATTCATGATTCATGATTCAATTCATGATTCAATTCATGATTCATGATTCAATTCATGATTCAATTCATGATTCATGATTCAATTCATGATTCATGATTCATGATTTGATTCATGATTCATGATTCATGATTCATGATTCAATTCATGATTCATGATTCAATTCATGATTCATGATTCAATTCATGATTGAATTCATGATTCAATTCATGATTCATGATTCAATTCATGATTCATGATTCATGATTCGATTCATGATTCATGATTTAATTCATGATTCATTTAATGATTCAATTCATGATTCATGATTCAATTCATGATTCATGATTCGATTCATGATTCATGATTCGATTCATGATTCATGATTCAATTCATGATTCATGATTCATTTCATGATTCATGATTCATGATTCAATTTATGATTAAGTTCATGATTCATGATTCGATTCATGATTTATGATTCAAATTAAGATTCAGGATTCATGATTCATGATTCAATTAATGATTCATAATTCATTTCATGATTAAATTCATGATTCATTTCATGATTCATGATTCATGGTTCAATTCATGATTCAATTCATGATTCATGATTCAATTCATGATTCATGATTCAATTCATGATTCATGATTTGATTCATGATTCATGATTCATGATTCAATTCATGATTCAATTCATGATTCATGATTCAATTCATGATTCATGATTCATGATTCGATTCATGATTCATGATTCAATTCATGATTCATTTAATGATTCAATTCATGATTCATGATTCAATCATGATTCATGATTCGATTCATGATTCATGATTTGATTCATGATTCATGATTCAATTCATGATTCATGATTCATGATTCATGATTCAATTTATGATTAAGTTCATGATTCATGATTCGATTCATGATTTAAGATTCAAATTAAGATTCAGGATTCATGATTCATGATTCAATTAATGATTCATAATTCATTTCATGATTAAATTCATGATTCATTTCATGATTTATGATTCATGGTTCAATTCAAGATTTAATTCATGATTCATGATTCAATTCATGATTCATGATTCAAATTACATGATATACATGATTCATGATTCATGATTGATTCATGATTCATGATTCTATTCAATTCATGATTCAATCATGATTCATGATTCATGATTCATGAATCAATTCATGATTCATGATTTGATTCATGATTCATGATTCATGATTCAATTCATGATTCAATTCATGATTCATGATTCAATTCATGATTCATGATTCATGATTCGATTCATGATTCATGATTCAATTCATGATTCATTTAATGATTCCAATTCATGATTCATGATTCAATTCATGATTCATGATTCGATTCATGATTCATGATTTGATTCATGATTCATGATTCAATTCATGATTCATGATTCATTTCATGATTCATGATTCATGATTCAATTTATGATTAAGTTCATGATTCATGATTCGATTCATGATTTAAGATTCAAATTAAGATTCAGGATTCATGATTCATGATTCAATTAATGATTCATAATTCATTTCATGATTAAATTCATGATTCATTTCATGATTTATGATTCATGGTTCAATTCATGATTTAATTCATGATTCATGATTTAATTCATGATTCATGATTCGATTCATGATTCATGATTTAATTCATGATTCATGATTTATGATTCAATTCATGATTCATGATTCAATTCATGATTCATGATTCAATTCATGATTCATGATTTGATTCATGATTCATGATTCATGATTCAATTCATGATTCAATTCATGATTCATGATTCAATTCATGATTCATGATTCATGATTCGATTCATGATTCATGATTCAATTCATGATTCATTTAATGATTCAATTCATGATTCATGATTCAATTCATGATTCATGATTCGATTCATGATTCATGATTTGATTCATGATTCATGATTCAATTCATGATTCATGATTCATTTCATGATTCATGATTCATGATTCAATTTATGATTAAGTTCATGATTCATGATTCGATTCATGATTTAAGATTCAAATTAAGATTCAGGATTCATGATTCATGATTCAATTAATGATTCATAATTCATTTCATGATTAAATTCATGATTCATTTCATGATTTATGATTCATGGTTCAATTCATGATTTAATTCATGATTCATGATTTAATTCATGATTCATGATTCGATTCATGATTCATGATTTAATTCATGATTCATGATTTATGATTCAATTCATGATTCATGATTCAATTCATGATTCGATTCATGATTCATGATTCGATCAAGATTCATGATTCGATTCATGATTCATAATTTAATTCATGATTCATGATTCAATTCATGATTCATGATTCATGATTCAATTCATGATTCATGATTCAATTCATGATTCGATTCATGATTTAATTCATGATTCAATTCATGATTCAATTTATGATTCATGATTCAATTCATGATTTATTTCATGATTCATGATTCAATTCATGATTCATGATTCATGATTCAATTCATGATTCATGATTCATTTCATGATTCATTATTCAATTCATGATTCAATTCATGATTCATGATTCGATTCATGATTCATGATTCGATTCATGATTCATGATTCCATTCATGATTCATGATTCATGATTCAATTCATGATTCATGATTCGATTCATGATTCATGATTCCATTCATGATTCATGATTCGATTCATAATTCATGATTCATGATTCGTTTCATGATTCATGATTCAATTCATAATTCATGATTCATGATTCAAGATTCAATTCATGATTCATGATTCATGATTCAATTCATGATTCATGATTCATGATTCAATTCATGATACATGATTCATGATTCAATTCATGATTCATTTCATGATTAGATTCATGATTCATGATTCATGATTCAATTCATGATTCATTTCATGATTAGATTCATGATTCAATTCATGATTCACAATTCATGATTCAATTCATGATTCAATTCATGATTCATAATTTAATTCATGATTCATGATTTGATTCATGATTCATGATTCATGATTCATTATTCATGATTCAATTCATGATTCATGATTCGATTCATGATTCGATTCATGATTCATGATTCGTTTCATGATTCATGATTCAATTCATAATTCATGATTCATGATTCATTTCATGATTCATGATTCAATTCATAATTCATGATTCATGATTCAAGATTCAATTCATGATTCATGATTCATGATTCAATTCATGATTCATGATTCATGATTCAATTCATGATACATGATTCATGATTCAATTCATGATTCATTTCATGATTAGATTCATGATTCATGATTCATGATTCAATTCATGATTCATTTCATGATTAGATTCATGATTCAATTCATGATTCACAATTCATGATTCAATTCATGATTCAATTCATGATTCATAATTTAATTCATGATTCATGATTCATGATTTGATTCATGATTCATGATTCATGATTCATTATTCATGATTCAATTCATGATTCATGATTCGATTCATGATTCGATTCATGATTCATGATTCAATTCATGATTCATTTCATGCATCATCAAGTCTTGATTCATGATTCAATTCATGATTCATGATTTGATTCATGATTTATGATTCGATTCATGATTCAATTCATGATTCATGATTCAATTCATGATTCATGATTCATGATTTGATTCATGATTCATGATTCATGATTCATGATTCAATTCATGATTCATGATTCAATTCAAGATTCATGATTCAATTCATGATTCAATTCATGATTCAATTTATGATTCATGATTCAATTCATGATTCATGAATCATGATTCGATTCATGATTCATGATTCAATTCATGATTCATTAATGATTCAATTCATGATTCATGATTCAATTCATGATTCATGATTCGATTCATGATTCATGATTCGATTCATGATTCATGATTCAATTCATGATTCATGATTCATTTCATGATTCATGATTCATGATTCAATTCATGATTTATGATTCAAATTAAGATTCAGGATTCATGATTCATGATTCAATTAATGATTCATAATTCATTTCATGATTAAATTCATGATTCATTTCATGATTCATGATTTATGGTTCAATTCATGATTCAATTCATGATTCATGATTCAATTCATGATTCATGATTCAATTCATGATTCATGATTCATGATTTGATTCATGATTCATGATTCATGATTCATGATTCATGATTCAATTCATGATTCAATTCATGATTCATGATTCAATTCATGATTCATGATTCATGATTCGATTCATGATTCATGATTCAATTCATGATTCATTTAATGATTCAATTCATGATTCATGATTCAATTCATGATTCATGATTCGATTCATGATTCATGATTCGATTCATGATTCATGATTCAATTCATGATTCATGATTCATGATTCAATTTATGATTAAGTTCATGATTCATGATTCGATTCATGATTTATGATTCAAATTAAGATTCAGGGTTCATGATTCATGATTCAATTAATAATTCATAATTCATTTCATGATTAAATTCATGATTCATTTCATGATTTATGATTCATGGTTCAATTCATGATTTAATTCATGATTCATGATTTAATTCATGATTCATGATTAGATTCATGATTCATGATTTAATTCATGATTCATGATTCATGATTCAATTCATGATTCATGATTCAATTCATGATTCAATTCATGATTCATGATTCGATTCAAGATTCATGATACGATTCATGATTCATAATTTAATTCATGATTCATGATTCAATTCATGATTCATGATTCATGATTGAATTCATGATTCATGATTCAATTCATGATTCGATTCATGATTTAATTCATGATTCAATTCATGATTCAATTCATGATTCATGATTCAATTCATGATTTATTTCATGATTCATGATTCAATTCATGATTCATGATTCATGATTCAATTCATGATTCATGATTCATTTCATGATTCATTATTCAATTCATGATTCAATTCATGATTCATGATTCGATTCATGATTCATGATTCATGATTCCATTCATGATTCATGATTCATGATTCAATTCATGATTCATGATTCGATTCATGATTCGATTCATGATTCATGATTCGATTCAAGATTCATGATTCGATTCATGATTCATAATTTAATTCATGATTCATGATTCAATTCATGATTCATGATTCATGATTCAATTCATGATTCATGATTCAATTCATGATTCGATTCATGATTTAATTCATGATTCAATTCATGATTCAATTCATGATTCATGATTCAATTCATGATTTATTTCATGATTCATGATTCAATTCATGATTCATGATTCATGATTCAATTCATGATTCATGATTCATTTCATGATTCATTATTCAATTCATGATTCAATTCATGATTCATGATTCGATTCATGATTCATGATTCGATTCATGATTCATGATTCCATTCATGATTCATGATTCATGATTCAATTCATGATTCATGATTCGATTCATGATTCATGATTCGATTCATGATTCATGATTCGATTCATAAATCATGATTCAATTCATGATTCAATTCATGATTCATGATTCGTTTCATGATTCATGATTCAATTCATAATTCATGATTCATGATTCGTTTCATGATTCATGATTCAATTCATAATTTATGATTCATGATTCAAGATTCAATTCATGATTCATGATTCATGATTCAATTCATATTTCATGATTCATGATTCAATTCATGATACATGATTCATGATTCAATTCATGATTCATTTCATGATTAGATTCATGATTCATGATTCATGATTCAATTCATGATTCATTTCATGATTTATGATTCATGGTTCAATTCATGATTTAATTCATGATTCATGATTTAATTCATGATTCATGATTAGATTCATGATTCATGATTTAATTCATGATTCATGATTCATGATTCAATTCATGATTCATGATTCAATTCATGATTCGATTCATGATTCATGATTCGATTCAAGATTCATGATTCGATTCATGATTCATAATTTAATTCATGATTCATGATTCAATTCATGATTCATGATTGAATTCATGATTCATGATTCAATTCATGATTCGATTCATGATTTAATTCATGATTCAATTCATGATTCAATTCATGATTCATGATTCAATTCATGATTTATTTCATGATTCATGATTCAATTCATGATTCATGATTCATGATTCAATTCATGATTCATGATTCATTTCATGATTCATTATTCAATTCATGATTCAATTCATGATTCATGATTCGATTCATGATTCATGATTCCATTCATGATTCATGATTCCATTCATGATTCATGATTCATGATTCAATTCATGATTCATGATTCGATTCATGATTCATGATTCGATTCATGATTCATGATTCGATTCATAAATCATGATTCAATTCATGATTCATGATTCGTTTCATGATTCATGATTCAATTCATAATTCATGATTCATGATTCGTTTCATGATTCATGATTCAATTCATAATTCATGATTCATGATTCAAGATTCAATTCATGATTCATGATTCATGATTCAATTCATGATTCATGATTCATGATTCAATTCATGATACATGATTCATGATTCAATTCATGATTCATTTCATGATTAGATTCATGATTCATGATTCAATTCATGATTCATTTCATGATTAGATTCATGATTCATTTCATGATTCACAATTCATGATTCAATTCATGATTCAATTCATGATTCATAATTCAATTCAGGATTCATGATTCATGATTTGATTCATGATTCATGATTCATGATTCATTATTCATGATTCAATTCATGATTCATGATTCGATTCATGATTCGATTCATGATTCATGATTCAATTCATGATTCATTTCATGCATCATCAAGTCTTGATTCATGATTCAATTCATGATTCATGATTTGATTCATGATTTATGATTCGATTCATGATTCAATTCATGATTCATGATTCATTTCATGATTCTTGATTCATGATTCAAATATATGATTCAGTTCATGATTCATGATTCAATTCATGATTCATGATTCGATTCATGATTCATGATTCATGATTCATGATTCATGATTTAATTCCTGATTCATGATTTGATTCATGATTTATGATTCAATTCATGATTCATGATTCGATTCATGATTCATGATTTATGATTCATGATTCATGATTCATGATTCAATTCATGATTCATGATTAGATTCAAAATTTATGATTCATGATTCAATTCATGATTCATGATTCAATTCATGATTCGATTCATGATTCGATTCATGATTCATGGTTCAATTCATGATTCATGATTCGATTCATGATTCATGATTCATTTTATGATTCATTATTAAATTCATGATTCAATTCATGATTCATGATTCCATTCATGATTTATGATTCCATTCATGATTCATGATTCCATTCATGATTCATGATTCATGATTCAATTCATGATTCATGATTCATGATTCGATTCATGATTCATGATTCGATTCATAAATCATGATTCAATTCATGATTCAATTCATGATTCATGATTCGTTTCATGATTCATGATTCAATTCATAATTCATGATTCATGATTCATGATTCAATTCATGATTCATGATTCATTATTCAATTCATGATTTAGTTCATGATTCATGATTCAATTCATGATTAATGATTTATGATTCAATATATGATTCATGATTCATTTCATGATTTAATTCCTGATTTATTTCATGATTCACGATTCATGATTCAATTCATGATTCATGATTCAATTCATGATTCATGATTCATGATTCAATTCATGATTCATGATTCAATTCATGATTCGATTCATGATTTAATTCATGATTCATGATTCATGATTCAATTCATGATTCATGATTCAATTCATGATTTATTTCATGATTCATGATTCAATTCATGATTCATGATTCATGATTCAATTCATGATTCATGATTCATTATTCAATTCATGATTCAATTCATGATTCATGATTCGATTCATGATTCATGATTCCATTCATGATTCATGATTCATGATTCAATTCATGATTCATGATTCGATTCATGATTCATGATTCGATTCATGATTCATGATTCGATTCATAAATCATGATTCAATTCATGATTCAATTCATGATTCATGATTCGTTTCATGATTCATGATTCAATTCATAATTCATGATTCATGATTCGTTTCATGATTTATGATTCAATTAATAATTCATGATTCAAGATTCAATTCATGATTCATGATTCATGATTCAATTCATGATTCATGATTCATGATTCAATTCATGATACATGATTCATGATTCAATTCATGATACATTTCATGATTAGATTCATGATTCATGATTCATGATTCAATTCATGATTCATTTCATGATTAGATTCATGATTCATGTCATGATTCACAATTCATGATTCAATTCATGATTCATAATTCAATTCAGGATTCATGATTCATAATTTGATTCATGATTCATGATTCATGATTCATTATTCATGATTCAATTCATGATTCATGATTCGATTCATGATTCAATTCATGATTCATTTCATGCATCATCAAGTCTTGATTCATGATTCAATTCATGATTCATGATTTGATTCATGATTTATGATTCGATTCATGATTCAATTCATGATTCATGATTCATTTCATGATTCTTGATTCATGATTCAAATATATGATTCAGTTCATGATTCATGATTCAATTCATGATTCATGATTCGATTCATGATTCATGATTCATGATTCATGATTCATGATTTAATTCCTGATTCATGATTTGATTCATGATTTATGATTCAATTCATGATTCATGATTCATGATTCATGATTCGATTCATGATTCATGATTTATGATTCATGATTCATGATTCAATTCATGATTCATGATTCAATTCAAAATTTATGATTCATGATTCAATTCATGATTCATGATTCAATTCATGATTCGATTCATGATTCGATTCATGATTCATGGTTCAATTCATGATTCATGATTCGATTCATGATTCATGATTCATTTTATGATTCATTATTAAATTCATGATTCAATTCATGATTCATGATTCCATTCATGATTTATGATTCCATTCATGATTCATGATTCCATTCATGATTCATGATTCATGATTCAATTCATGATTCATGATTCATGATTCGATTCATGATTCATGATTCGATTCATAAATCATGATTCAATTCATGATTCAATTCATGATTCATGATTCGTTTCATGATTCATGATTCAATTCATAATTCATGATTCATGATTCATGATTCAATTCATGATTCATGATTCATGATTCAATTCATGATTTAGTTCATGATTCATGATTCAATTCATGATTAATGATTTATGATTTAATATATGATTCATGATTCATTTCATGATTTAATTCATGATTTATTTCATGATTCACAATTCATGATTCATGATTCAATTCATGATTCATGATTCATGATTCAATTCATGATTTATGATTCATTTCATGATTCATTATTCATTTCATGATTCAATTCATGATTCATGATTCGATTCATGATTCATGATTCCATTCATGATTTATGATTCATGATTCAATTAATGATTCATGATTCTTGATTCATGATTTGATTCATGATTTATGATTCGTTTCATGATTCATGATTCATGATTCAATTCATGATTTAGTTCATGATTCATGATTCAATTCATGATTAATGATGTTTGATTCAATTCATGATTCATGATTCATTTCATGATACAATTCATGATTCAATTCATGATTCATGATTCAATTCATGATTCATGATTTATGATTCATGATTCATGATTCATGATTCATGATTCAATTCATGATTCATTTCATGATTCATGATTCAATTCATGATTCATGATTCATGATTCGATTCATGATTCATGATTCAATTCATGATTCATTTAATAATTCAATTCATGATTCATGATTCCATTCATGATTCATGATTCGATTCATGATTCATGATTCGATTCCTGATTTATGATTCAAATTAAGATTCAGGATTCATGATTCATGATTCAATTAATGATTCATAATTCATTTCATGATTAAATTCATGATTCATTTCATGATTCATGATTCATGGTTCAATTCATGATTCAATTCATGATTCATGATTCGATTCATGATTCATGATTCGATTCAAGATTCATGATTTAATTCATGATTCATGATTCGATTCATGATTCATGATTTAATTCATGATTCATGATTCATGATTCAATTCATGATTCATGATTCAATTCATGATTCGATGCATGATTCATGATTTGATTCAAGATTCATGATTCGATTCATGATTCATAATTTAATTCATGATTCATGATTCAATTCATGATTCATGATTCAGGATTGAATTCATGATTCAGGATTCAATTCATGATACAATTCATGATTCAATTCATGAATCATGATTCATGATTCATGATTCAATTCATGATTCATGATTAATGATTCAATTCATGATTCATGATTCAAATTATGATTCATGATTCGATTTATGATTCATGATTCGATTCATTAATCATGATTCAATTCATGATTCATGATTCATTTCATGATTCATTATTCATTTCATGATTTAATTCATGATTCATGACTCGATTCATGATTCATGATTCCATTCATGATTCATGATTCATGATTCAATTCATGATTCATGATTCTTGATTCATGATTTGATTCATGATTGATGATTCGTTTCATGATTCATGATTCATGATTCAATTCATGATTTAGTTCATGATTCATGATTCAATTCATGATTAATGATGTATGATTCAATTCATGATTCATGATTCATTTCATGATTTAATTCATGATTCATTTCATGATTCATGATTCATGATTCAATTCATGATTCGATTCATGATTCATGATTCATGATTGATTGAATTCATGATTCATGATTCAATTCATGATTCATGATTTATGATTTGATTCATGATTCATGATTCATGATTCATGATTCATGATTCATGATTCAATTCATGATTCATGATTCAATTCATGATTCATGATTTATGATTCGATTCATGATTCATGATTCAATTCATGATTCATTTAATGATTCAATTTATGATTCATGATTCAATTCATGATTCATGATTCGATTCATGATTCATGATTCAATTCATGATTCATGATTCATTTCATTATTCATGATTCATGATTCAATTTATGATTAAGTTCATGATTCATGATTCAATTAATGATTCATAATTCATTTCATGATTAAATTCATGATTCAATTCATGATTCATGATTCAATTCATGATTCATGATTCGATTCAAGATTCATGATTTAATTCATGATTCATGATTCAATTCATGATTCATGATTTTATTCATGATTTATGATTCATGATTCAATTCATGATTCATGATTCAATTCATGATTCGATTCATGATTCATGATTCGATTCAAGATTCATGATTCGATTCATGATTCATAATTTAATTCATGATTCATGATTCAATTCATGATTCATGATTCATGATTAAATTCATGATTCAGGATTCAATTCATGATACAATTCATGATTCAATTCATGATTCATGATTCATGATTCATGATTCAATTCATGATTCATGATTAATGATTCAATTCATGATTCATGATTCAAATTATGATTCATGATTCAATTTATGATTCATGATTCGATTCATTAATCATGATTCAATTCATGATTCATGATTCATTTCATGATTCATTATTCATTTCATGATTCAATTCATGATTCATGATTCGATTCATGATTCATGATTCCATTCATGATTCATGATTCATGATTCAATTCATGATTCTTGATTCATGATTTGATTCATGATTCATGATTCAATTCATGATTTAGTTCATGATTCATGATTCAATTCATGATTAATGATGTATGATTCAATTCATGATTCATGATTCATTTCATGATTTAATTCATGATTCATTTCATGATTCATGATTCATGATTCAATTCATGATTCGATTCATGATTCATGATTCAATTCATGATTGAATTCATGATTCATGATTTAATTCATGATTCATGATTCATGATTTGATTCATGATTCATGATTCATGATTCATGATTCATGATTCATGATTCATGATTCAATTCATGATTCATGATTCAATTCATGATTCATGATTCATGATTCGATTCATGATTCATGATTCAATTCATGATTCATTTAATGATTCAATTTATGATTCATGATTCAATTCATGATTCATGATTCGATTCATGATTCATGATTCAATTCATGATTCATGATTCAATTCATGATTCATGATTCATTTCATGATTCATGATTCATGATTCAATTTATGATTAAGTTCATGATTCATGATTCGATTCATGATTTATGATTCAAATTAAGATTCAGGATTCATGATTCATGATTCAATTAATGATTCATAATTCATTTCATGATTAAATTCATGATTCATTTCATGATTTATGATTCATGGTTCAATTCATGATTCAATTCATGATTCATGATTCGATTCATGATTCATGATTCGATTCAAGATTCATGATTTAATTCATGATTCATGATTTAATTCATGATTCATGATTCGATTCATGATTCATGATTTAATTCATGATTCATGATTCATGATTCAATTCATGATTCATGATTCAATTCATGATTCATGATTCGATTCAAGATTCATGATTCGATTCATGATTCATAATTTAATTCATGATTCATGATTCAATTCATGATTCATGATTGAATTAATGATTCATGATTCAATTCATTATTCGATTCATGATTTAATTCATGATTCAATTCATGATTCAATTCATGATTCATGATTCAATTCATGATTTATTTCATGATTCATGATTCAATTCATGATTCATGATTCATGATTCAATTCATGATTCATGATTCATTATTCAATTCATGATTCAATTCATGATTCATGATTCGATTCATGATTCATGATTCAATTCATGATTCATGATTCGATTCATGATTCATGATTCGATTCATGATTCATGATTCATGATTCAATTCATGATTCGTGATTCATGATTCGATTCATGATTCATGATTCGATTCATGATTCATGATTCGATTCATAAATCATGATTCAATTCATGATTCAATTCATGATTCATGATTCGTTTCATGATTCAATTCATAATTCATGATTCATGATTCATGATTCAATTCATGATTCATGATTCATGATTCAATTCATGATTCATGATTCATGATTGAATTCATGATTCATGATTCAATTCATGATTCATTTCATGATTAGATTCATGATTCATTTCATGATTCACAATTCATGATTCAATTCATGATTCAATTCATGATTCATAATTCAATTCATGATTCGATTCATGATTCATGATTCAATTCATGATTCATTTTATGCATCATCAAGTCTTGATTTATGATTCAATTCATGATTCATGATTCGATTCATGATTTATGATTCGATTCATGATTCAATTCATGATTCATGATTCATTTCATGATTCTTGATTCATGATTCAATTATATGATTCAGTTCATGATTCATGATTCAATTCATGATTCATGATTCATGATTCGATTCATGATTCATGATTCATGATTCATGATTTAATTCCTGATTCATAATTTGATTCATGATTTATGATTCAATTCATGATTCATGATTCATGATTCATGATTCGATTCATGATTCATGATTTATGATACATGATTCATGATTTATGATTCAATTCATGATTCATGATTCATGATTAGATTCAAAATTCATGATTCATGATTCAATTCATGATTCATGATTCAATTCATGATTCGATTCATGATTCGATTCATGATTCATGATTCAATTCATGATTCATGATTCGATTCATGATTCGATTCATGATTCATGATTCATTTCATGATTCATTATTCAATTCATGATTCAATTCATGATTCATGATTCCATTCATGATTTATGATTCCATTCATGATTCATGATTCCATTCATGATTCATGATTCATGATTCAATTCATGATTCATGATTCATGATTCGATTCATGATTCATGATTTGATTCATAAATCATGATTCAATTCATGATTCAATTCATGATTCATGATTCATTTCATGATTCATGATTCAATTCATAATTCATGATTCATGATTCATGATTCAATTCATGATTCATGATTCATGATTCAATTCATGATTTAGTTCATGATTCATGATTCAATTCATGAATAATGATTTATGATTCAATTCATGATTCATGATTCATTTCATGATTTAATTCATGATTTATTTCATGATTCACGATTCATAATTAAATTCATGATCCATGATTCAATTCATGATTCATGATTCATGATTCAATTCATGATTCATGATTCATTTCATGATTCATTATTCATTTCATGATTCAATTCATGATTCATGATTCGATTCATGATTCATGATTCCATTCATGATTCATGATTCATGATTCAATTCATGATTCATGATTCTTGATTCATGATTTGAATTATGATTTATGATTCGTTTCATGATTCATGATTCAATTCATGATTTAGTTCATGATTCATGATTCAATTCATGATTAATGATGTATGATTTAATTCATGATTCATGATTCATTTCATGATACAATTCATGATTCAATTCATGATTCATGATTTATGATTCAATTCATGATTCATGATTCAAATTATGATTCATGATTCGATTTATGATTCATGATTCGATTCATTAATCATGATTCAATTCATGATTCATGATTAATTTCATGATTCATTATTCATTCCATGATTCCATTCATGATTCATGATTCATGATTCAATTCATGATTCATAATTCTTGATTCATGATTTGATTCATGATTCTTGATTCGTTTCATGATTCATGATTCATGATTCAATTCATGATTTAGTTCATGATTCAATTCATGATTAATGATGTATGATTCAATTCATGATTCATGATTCATTTCATGATTTAATTCATGATTCATTTCATGATTCATGATTCATGATTCAATTCATGAATTAATTCATGATTCATGATTCAATTCATGATTCAATTCATGATTCATGATTCAATTCATGATTCATGATTCATGATTTAATTCATGATTCATGATTCATGATTCATGATTCATTTAATGATTCAATTCATGATTCATGATTCAATTCATGATTCATGATTCAATTCATGATTCATGATTCAATTCATGATTCATGATTCATTTCATGATTCATGATTCATGATTCAATTTATGATTAAGTTCATGATTCATGATTCGATTCATGATTTATGATTCAAATTAAGATTCAGGATTCATGATTCATGATTCAATTAATGATTAATAATTCATTTCATGATTAAATTCATGATTCATTTCATGATTCATGATTCATGGTTCAATTCATGATTCGATTCATGATTCATGATTCGATTCAAGATTCATGATTTAATTCATGATTCATGATTCGATTCATGATTCATGATTTAATTCATGATTCATGATTCATGATTTAATTCATGATTCATGATTCAATTCATGATTCGATTCATGATTCATGATTCGATTCATGATTCGATTCATGATTCATAATTTAATTCATGATTCATGATTGAATTCATGATTCAAGATTCATGATTGAATTCATGATTCAGGATTCAATTCATGATTCGATTCATGATTTAATTCATGATTCATGATTCATTTCATGATTCATTATTCAATACATGATTCAACTCATGATTCATGATTCGATTCATGATTCATGAATCGATTCATGATTCATGATTCCATTCATGATTCATGATTCATGATTCAATTCATGATTCATGATTCGATTCATGATTCATGATTCGATTCATAAATCATGATTCAATTCATGATTCAATTCATGATTCATGATTCGTTTTATGATTCATGATTCAATTCATAATTCATGATTCATGATTCATGATTCAATTCATGATTCATGATTCATGATTCAATTCATGATTCGATTCATGATTCATGATTCAATTCATGATTCAATTCTTGATTTATGATTCAATTCATGATTCATGATTCATGATTTGATTCATGATTCATGATTCATGATTCATGATTCCTGGTTCAATTCATGATTAATGATGTATGATTCAATTCATGATTCATGATTCATTTTATGATTTAATTCATGATTCATTTCATGATTCATGATTCAATTCATGATTCAATTCTTGATTCATGATTCAATTCTTGATCCATGATTCATGATTTGATTCATGATTCATGATTCATGATTCATGATTCATGATTCAATTCATGATTCATTTAATGATTCAATTCATGATTCATGATTCAATTCATGGTTCATGATTCGATTCATGATTCATGATTCGATTCATGATTCATGATTCAATTCATGATTCATGATTCATTTCATGATTCATGATTCATGATTCAATTTATGATTAAGTTCATGATTCATGATTCAATTCATGATTCAATTTATGATTAAGTTCATGATTCATGATTGAATTCATGATTCATGATTTATGATTCAAATTAAGAATCAGGATTCATGATTCATGATTCAATTAATGATTCATAATTCATTTCATGATTAAATTCATGATTCATTTCATGATTCGTGGTTCAATTCATGATTCAATTCATGATTCATGATTCGATTCATGATTCATGATTCGATTCAGGATTCATGATTTTATTCATGATTCATGATTTGATTCATGATTCATGATTCTTGATTCATGATTTGATTCATGATTCATGATTCGTTTCATGATTCATGATTCATAATTCAATTCATGATTTAGTTCATGATTCATGATTCAATTCATGATTCATGATTCATGATTTGATTCATGATTCATGATTCATGATTCATGATTCAATTCATGATTCAATTCATGATTCATGATTCAATTCATGATTTAATTCATGATTCATAATTCAATTCATGATTCATGATTCATGATTTGATTCATGATTCATGATTCATGATTCATGATTCAATTCATGATTCAATTCATGATTCATGATTCAATTTATGATTCATGATTCATGATTCGATTCATGATTCATGATTCAATTCATGATTCATGATTCAATTCATGATTCATTTAATGATTCAATTCATGATTCATGATTCAATTCATGATTCATGATTCGATTGAAGATTCATGATTCGATTCATGATTCATGATTCAATTCATGATTCATGATTCAATTCATGATTCATGATTCATGATTCATGATTCATGATTCAATTTATGATTAAGTTCATGATTCATGATTCGATTCATGATTTATGATTCAAATTAAGATTCAGGATTCATGATTCATGATTCAATTAATGATTCATAATTCATTTCATGATTAAATTCATGATTCATTTCATGATTCATGATTCATGGTTCAATTCATGATTCAATTCATGATTCATGATTCGATTCATGATTCATGATTCGATTCAAGATTCATGATTTAATTCATTATTCATGATTCGATTCATGATTCATGATTTAATTCATGATTCATGATTCATGATTCAATTCATGATTCATGATTCAATTCATGATTCGATTAATGATTCATGATTCGATTCAAGATTCATGATTTAATTCATTATTCATGATTCGATTCATGATTCATGATTTATGATTCAATTCATGATTCAGGATTCAATTCATGATTTGATTCATGATTTAATTCATGATTCATGATTCATTTCATGATTCATTATTCAATTCATGATGCAATTCATGATTCATGATTCGATTCATGATTCATGATTCGATTCATGATTCATGATTCGATTCATGATTCATGATTCCATTCATGATTCATGATTCATGATTCCATTCATGATTCATGATTCATGATTCAATTCATGATTCATGATTTGATTCATAAATCATGATTCATGATTCAATTCATGATTCAGGATTCAATTCATGATTTGATTCATGATTTAATTCATGATTCATGATTCATTTCATGATTCATTATTCAATTCATGATGCAATTCATGATTCATGATTCGATTCATGATTCATGATTCGATTCAAGATTCATGATTTAATTCATTATTCATGATTCGATTCATGATTCATGATTTAATTCATGATTCATGATTCATGATTCAATTCATGATTCAGGATTCAATTCTTGATTTGATTCATGATTTAATTCATGATTCATGATTCATGATTCATTTCATGATTCATTATTCAATTCATGATTCAATTCATGATTCATGATTCGATTCATGATTCATGATTCATGATTCAATTCATGATTCATGATTCATGATTCAATTCATGATTCATGATTCATGATTCAATTCATGATTCATGATTCATGATTCATGATTCAATTCATGATTCATGATTCATGATTCAATTCATGATTCATTTCATGATTAGATTCATGATTCAATTCATGATTCATGATTCATGATTCAATTCATGATTCATGATTCATGATTCAATTCATGATTCATTTCATGATTAGATTCATGATTCATTTCATGATTCACAATTCATGATTCAATTCATGATTCAATTCATGATTCATAATTCAATTCATGATTCATGATTCATGATTTGATTCATGATTCATGATTCATGATTCATTATTCATGATTCAATTCATGATTCATGATTCGATTCATGATTCGATTCATGATTCATGATTCAATTCATGATTCATTTCATGCATCATCAAGTCTTGATTCATGATTCAATACATGATTCATGATTCGATTCATGATATATGATTCAATTCATGATTCAAGTCATGATTCATGATTCATTTCATGATTCTTGATTCATGATTCAAATATATGATTCAGTTCATGATTCATGATTCAATTCATGATTCATGATTCATGATTCGATTCATGATTCATGATTCATGATTTAATTCCTGATTCATGATTTGATTCATGATTTATGATTCAATTCATGATTCATGATTCATGATTCGATTCATGATTCATGATTTATGATTCATGATTCATGATTCATGATTCAATTCATGCTTCATGATTCATGATTAGATTCAAAATTCATGATTCATGATTCAATTCATGATTCATGATTCAATTCATGATTCGATTCATGATTCGATTCATGATTCATGATTCAATTCATGATTCATGATTCGATTCATGATTTGATTCATGATTCATGATTAATTTCATGATTCATTATTCAATTCATGATTCAATTTATGATTCATGATTCGATTCATGATTCATGATTCCATTCATGATTCTTGATTCATGATTCAATTCATGATTAACGATTCATGATTCGATTCATGATTCATGATTCGATTCATAAATCATGATTCAATTCATGATTCAATTCATGATTCATGATTCGTTTCATGATTCATGATTCAATTCATAATTCATGATTCATGATTCATGATTCAATTCATGATTCATGATTCTTGATTCAATTCATGATTCATGATTCATGATTTGATTCATGATTCATGATTCTTGATTCATGATTTAGTTCATGATTCATGATTCAATTCATGATTAATGATTTATGATTCAACTCATGATTCATGATTCATTTCATGATTTAATTCATGATTTATTTCATGATTCACGATTCATGATTCAATTCATGATTCATGATTCAATTCATGATTCATGATTCATGATTCAATTCATGATTCATGATTCAAATTATGATTCATGATTCGATTTATGATTCATGATTCGATTCATTAATCATGATTCAATTCATGATTAGTGATTCATTTCATGATTCATTGTTCAGTTCATGATTCAATTCATGATTCATGATTTGATTCATGATTCATGATTCCATTCATGATTCATGATTCATGATTCAATTCATGATTCATGATTCTCGATTCATGATTTGATTCATGATTCATGATTCGTTTCATGATTCATGATTCATGATTCAATTCATGATTTAGTTCATGATTCATGATTCAATTCATGATTAATGATGTATGATTCAATTCATGATTCATGATTCATTTCATTATACAATTCTTCATTTAATTCATGATTCATGAATTATGATTCAATTCATGATTCATGATTCAATTTATGATTCATGATTCAAATTATGATTCATGATTCGATTTATGATTCATGATTCGATTCATTAATCATGATTCAATTCATGATTCATGATTCATTTCATGATTCATTATTCATTTCATGATTCAATTCATGATTCATGATTCGATTCATGATTCATGATTCCATTCATGATTCATGATTCATGATTCAATTCATTATTCATGATTCTTGATTCATGATTTTATTCATGATTCATGATTTGATTCATGATTCATGATTCGTTTCATGATTAATGATGTATGATTCAATTCATGATTCATGATTCATTTCATGATTTAATTCATGATTCATTTCATGATTCAGGATTCATGATTCAATTCATGATTCGATTCATGATTCATGATTCAATTCATGATTCAATTCATGATTCATGATTTAATTCATGATTCATGATTCATGATTCAATTCATGATTCATGATTCAAATTATGATTCATGATTCGATTTATGATTCATGATTCGATTCATTAATCATGATTCAATTCATGATTAGTGATTCATTTCATGATTCATTGTTCAGTTCATGATTCAATTCATGATTCATGATTTGATTCATGATTCATGATTCCATTCATGATTCATGATTTATGATTCAATTCATGATTCATGATTCTCGATTCATGATTTGATTCATGATTCATGATTCGTTTCATGATTCATGATTCATGATTCAATTCATGATTTAGTTCATGATTCATGATTAAATTCATGATTAATGATGTATGATTCAATTCATGATTCATGATTCATTTCATTATACAATTCTTCATTTAATTCATGATTCATGATTCATGATTCAATTCATGATTCATGATTCAATTTATGATTCATGATTCAAATTATGATTCATGATTCGATTTATGATTCATGATTCGATTCATTAATCATGATTCAATTCATGATTCATGATTCATTTCATGATACATTATTATTTATTTCATGATTCAATTCATGATTCATGATTCGATTCATGATTCATGATTCCATTCATGATTCATGATTCATGATTCAATTCATTATTCATGATTCTTGATTCATGATTTTATTCATGATTCATGATTTGATTCATGATTCATGATTCGTTTCATGATTCATGATTCATGATTCAATTCATGATTTAATTCATGATTCATGATTCAATTCATGATTAATGATGTATGATTCAATTCATGATTCATGATTCATTTCATGATTTAATTCATGATTCATTTCATGATTTATGATTCATGATTCAATTCATGATTCGATTCATGATTCATGATTCAATTCATGATTCAATTCATGATTGATGATTCAATTCATGATTCATGATTCATGATTTGATTCATGATTCATGATTCATGATTCATAATTCATGATTCATGATTCCTGGTTTAATTCATGATTTATGATGTATGATTCAATTCATGATTCATGATTCATTTTATGATTTAATTCATGATTCATTTCATGATTCATGATTCATGATTCAATTCATGATTCGATTCATGATTCATGATTCAATTCATGATTCAATTCATGATTCATGATTCAATTCATGACCCATGATTCATGATTTGATTCATGATTCATGATTCATTATTCATGAATTCTGATTCAATTCATGATTCAATTCATGATTCATGATTCGATTCATGATTCATGATTCATGATTCGATTCATGATTCATGATTCAATTCATGATTCATTTAATGATTCAATTCATGATTCATGATTCAATTCATGATTCATGATTCGATTCATGATTCGATTCATGATTCATGATTCAATTCATGATTCATGATTCATTTCATGATTCATGATTCATAATTCAATTTATGATTAAGTTCATGATTCATGATTCAATTCATGATTCAATTTATGATTAAGTACATGATTCATGATACAATTCATGATTCATGATTTATGATTCAAATTAAGAATTAGGATTCATGATTCATGATTCAATTCATGATTCATAATTCATTTCATGATTAAATTCATGATTCATTTCATGATTCATGATTCATGGTTCAATTCATGATTCATGATTCGATTCATGATTCATGATTCGATTCAGGATTCATGATTTTATTCATGATTCATGATTTGATTCATGATTCATGATTCGTTTCATGATTCATGATTCATGATTCAATTCATGATTTAGTTCATGATTCATTTCATGATTCATGAATCATGATTCAATTCATGATTCAATTCATGATTCATGATTCAATTCATGATTCATGATTCATGATTCGATTCATGATTCATGATTCAATTCATGATTCATTCAATGATTCAATTCATGATTCATAATTCAATTCATGATTCATGATTCGATTCAAGATTCATGATTCGATTCATGATTCATGATTTAATTCATGATTCATGATTCAATTCATGATTCATGATTCAATTCATGATTCATGATTCATGATTCATGATTCAATTTATGATTAAGTTCATGATTCATGATTCGATTCATGATTTATGATTCAAATTAAGATTCAGGATTCATGATTCATGATTCAATTAATGATTCATAATTCATTTCATGATTAAATTCATGATTCATTTCATGATTCATGATTCATGGTTCAATTCATAATTCAATTCATGATTCATGATTCGATTCATGATTCATGATTCGATTCAAGATTCATGATTTAATTCATGATTCATGATTTGATTCATGATTCATGATTTAATTCATGATTCATGATTCAATTCATGATTCATGATTCAATTCATGATTCGATTCATGATTCATGATTCGATTCAAGATTCATGATTCGATTCATGATTCATAATTTAATTCATGATTCATGATTCAATTCATGATTCATGATTCATGATTGAATTCATGATTCAGGATTCAATTCATGATTCGATTCATGATTTAATTCATGATTCATGATTCATTTCATGATTCATTATTCAATTCATGATTCAATTCATGATTCATGATTCGATTCATGATTCATGATTCGATTCATGATTCATGATTCCAATCATGATTCATGATTCATGATTCAATTCATGATTCATGATTCATGATTCGATTTATGATTCATGATTCGATTCATAAATCATGATTCAATTCATGATTCAATTCATGATTCATGATTCGTTTCATGATTCATGATTCAATTCATAATTCATGATTCATGATTCATGATTCAATTCATGATTCATGATTCATGATTCAATTCATGATTCATGATTCATGATTCAATTCATGATTCATGATTCATGATTCAATTCATGATTCATGATTCATGATTCAATTCATGATTCATTTCATGCATCATCAAGTCTTGATTCATGATTCAATTCATGATTTATGATTCAATTCATGATTCAATTCATGATTCATGATTCATTTCATGATTCTTGATTCATGATTCAAATATATGATTCAGTTCATGATTCATGATTCAATTCATGATTCATGATTCATGATTCGATTCATGATTCATGATTCATGATTCATGATTTAATTCCTGATTCATGATTTATGATTCATGATTTATGATTCAATTCATGATTCATGATTCATGATTCATGATTCAATTCATGATTCGATTCATGATTCGATTCATGATTCATGATTTAATTCATGATTCATGATTCATGATTAGATTCAAAATTCATGATTCATGATTCAATTCATGATTCATGATTCAATTCATGATTCGATTCATGATTCGATTCATGATTCATGATTCAATTCATGATTCATGATTCGATTCATGATTCGATTCATTATTCATGATTCATTTCATGATTCTGTATTCAATTCATGATTCAATTTATGATTCATGATTCCATTCATGATTCATGATTCCATTCATGATTCATGATTCCATTCATGATTCATGATTCATGATTCAATTCATGATTTATGATTCATGATTCGATTCATGATTCATGATTCGATTCATAAATCATGATTCAATTCATGATTCAATTTATGATTCATGATTCGTTTCATGATTCATGATTCAATTCATAATTCATGATTCATGATTCATGATTCAATTCATGATTCATTATTCATTTCAAGATTCAATTCATGATTCATGATTCCATTTATGATTCATGATTCCATTCATGATTCATGATTCATGATTCAATTTATGATTAAGTTCATGATTCATGATTCAATTCATGATTCATGATTTATGATTCAAATTAAGAATCAGGATTCATGATTCATGATTCAATTAATGATTCATAATTCATTTCATGATTAAATTCATGATTCATTTCATGATTCATGATTCATGGTTCAATTCATGATTCAATTCATGATTCATGATTCGATTCATGATTCATGATTCGATTCATGATTCATGATTCGATTTATTAATCATGATTCAATTCATGATTCATGATTCATTTCATGATTCATTATTCATTTCATGATTCAATTCATGATTCATGATTCCATTCATGATTCATGATTCCATTCATGATTCATGATTCATGATTCAATTCATTATTCATGATTCTTGATTCATGATTTGATTCATGATTCATGATTTAATTCATGATTCATGATTCATGATTCAATTCATGATTCATGATTCAATTCATGTCTCATAATTCCATTCATGATTCATGATTCCATTCATGATTCATGATTCATGATTCAATTCATGATTCATGCTTCAATTCATGATTCAATTCATGATTCATGATTCGATTCATGATTCATGATTCGATTCAGGATTCAGGATTCAAATTATGATTCATGATTCGATTTATGATTCATGATTCGATTCATTAATCATGATTCATGATTCAATTCATGATTCATGATTCGATTCATGATTCATGATTCGATTCATAAATCATGATTCAATTTATGATTCAATTCATGATTCATGATTCGTTTCATGATTCATGATTCAATTCATGATTCAATTCATGATTCATAATTCAATTCATGATTCATGATTCATGATTTGATTCATGATTCATGATTCATGATTCATTATTCATGATTCAATTCATGATTCATGATTCGATTCATGATTCGATTCATGATTCATGATTCAATTCATGATTCATGATTCGATTCATGATTCGATTCATGATTCATGATTCAATTCATGATTCATGATTCGATTCATGATTTATGATTCGATTCATGATTCAATTCATGATTCATGATTCAATTCATGATTCATGATTCATGATTCAATTCATGATTCATGATTCAAATTATGATTAATGATTCGATTTATGATTCATGATTCGATTCATTAATCATGATTCAATTCATGATTCATGATTCATTTCATGATTCATTATTCATTTCATGATTCAATTCATGATTCATGATTCCATTCATGATTCATGATTCCATTCATGATTCATGATTCATGATTCAATTCATTATTCATGATTCTTGATTCATGATTTGATTCATGATTCATGATTTGATTCATGATTCATGATTTGTTTCATGATTCATGATTCATGATTCAATTCATGATTCATGATTCATGATTCAATTCATGATTTAGTTCATGATTCATGATTCAATTCATGATTAATGATGTATGATTCAATTCATGATTCATGATTCATTTCATGATTTAATTCATGATTCATTTCATGATTCATGATTCATGATTCAATTCATGATTCGATTCATGATTCATGATTCAATTCATGATTCAATTCATGATTCATGATTCAATTCATGATTCATGATTAAATTCATGATTCATGATTCAATTCATGATTCATGATTCATGATTTGATTCATGATTCATGATTCATGATTCATGATTCATGATTAATGATTCAATTCATGATTAATGATGTATGATTCAATTCATGATTCATGATTCATTTTATGATTTAATTCATGATTCATTTCATGATTCATGATTCATGATTCAATTCATGATTCGATTCATGATTTATGATTCAATTCATGATTCAATTCATGATTCATGATTCAATTCATGATCCATGATTCATTATTTGATTCATGATTCATGATTCATGATTCATGATTCCTGATTCAATTCATCATTCAATTCATGATTCATGATTCAATTCATGATTCATGATTCATGATTCGATTCATGATTCATGATTCAATTCATGATTCATTTAATGATTCAATTCATGATTCATGATTGGATTCATGATTCATGATTCAATTCATGATTCATGATTCGATTCATGATTCATGATTCATTTCATGATTCATGATTCAATTTATGATTAAGTTCATGATTCATGATTCAATTCATGATTCATGATTTATGATTCAAATTAAGAATCAGGATTCATGATTCATGATTCAATTAATGATTCATAATTCATTTCATATTTAAATTCATGATTCATTTCATGATTAAATTCATGATTCATTTTATGATTCATGGTTCAATTCATGATTAAGTTCATGATTCATGATTCAATTCATGATTCATGATTTATGATTCAAATTAAGAATCAGGATTCATGATTCATGATTCATGATTCATGATTCAATTCATGATTAATGATGTATGATTCAATTCATGATTCATGATTCATTTTATGATTTAATTCATGATTCATTTCATGATTCATGATTCATGATTCAATTCATGATTCGATTCATGATTTATGATTCAATTCATGATTCAATTCATGATTCATGATTCAATTCATGATCCATGATTCATTATTTGATTCATGATTCATGATTCATGATTCATGATTCCTGATTCAATTCATCATTCAATTCATGATTCATGATTCAATTCATGATTCATGATTCATGATTCGATTCATGATTCATGATTCAATTCATGATTCATTTAATGATTCAATTCATGATTCATGATTCAATTCATGATTCATGATTGGATTCATGATTCATGATTCGATTCATGATTCATGATTCGATTCATGATTCATGATTCGATTCATGATTCATGATTCATTTCATGATTCATGATTCAATTTATGATTAAGTTCATGATTCATGATTCAATTCATGATTCATAATTCATTTCATATTTAAATTCATGATTCATTTCATGATTAAATTCATGATTCATTTCATGATTCATGGTTCAATTCATGATTCAATTCATGATTCATGATTCGATTCGTGATTCATGATTCGATTCAGGATTCATGATTCAAATTATGATTCATGATTCGATTTATGATTCATGATTCGATTCATTAATCATGATTCATGATTCAATTCATGATTCATGATTCGATTCATGATTCATGATTTGATTCATAAATCATGATTCAATTCATGATTCATGATTCGTTTCATGATTCATGATTCAATTCATGATTCAATTCATGATTCATAATTCAATTCATGATTCATGATTCATGATTTGATTCATGATTCATGATTCATGATTCATTATTCATGATTTAATTCATGATTCATGATTCGATTCATGATTCGATTCATGATTCATGATTCAATTCATGATTCATTTCATGCATCATCAAGTCTTGATTCATGATTCAATTCATGATTCATGATTCGATTCATGATTTATGATTCGATTCATGATTCAATTCATGATTCATGATTCAATTCATGATTCATGATTCATGATTCGATTCATGATTCATGATTCGATTCATGATTTATGATTCATGATTCATGATTCATTATTTAATTCCTGATTCATGATTTGATTCATGATTTATGATTCAATTCATGATTCATGATTCGATTCATGATTCATGATTTATGATTCATGATTCATGATTCATGATTCAATTCATGATTCATGATTCATGATTAGATTCAAAATTCACGATTCATGATTCAATTCATGATTCATGATTCATAATTGAATTCATGATTCATGATTCATGATTAGATTCAAAATTCATGATTCATGATTCAATTCATGATTCATGATTGAAATCATAATTCGATTCATGATTCGATTCATGATTCATGATTCAATTCATGATTCATGATTCGATTCATGATTCGATTCATGATTCATGATTCATTTCATGAATCATTATTCAATTCATGATTCAATTCATGATTCATGATTCCATTCATGATTCATGATTCCATTCATGATTCATGATTCCATTCATGATTCATGATTCATGATTCAATTCATGATTCATGATTCATGATTCGATTCATGATTCATGATTCGATTCATAAATCATGATTCAATTCATGATTCAATTCATGATTCATGATTCGTTTCATGATTCATGATTCAATTCATAATTTATGATTCATGATTCATGATTCAATTCATGATTCATGATTCATGATTCAATTCATGATTCATGATTCATGATTGGATTCATGATTCATGATTCTTGATTCATGATTTAGTTCATGATTCATGATTCAATTCATGATTAATGATTTATGATTTAATTCATGATTCATGATTCAAATTATGATTCATGATTCGATTTATGATTCATGATTCGATTCATTAATTATGATTCAATTCATGATTAGTGATTCATTTCATGATTCATTGTTCAGTTCATGATTCAATTCATGATTCATGATTCGATTCATGATTCATGATTCTCGATTCATGATTTGATTCATGATTCATGATTCGTTTCATGATTCATGATTCATGATTCAATTCATGATTTTGTTCATGATTCATGATTCAATTCATGATTAATGATGTATGATTCAATTCATGATTCATGATTCATTTCATGATTCATGATTCAATTTATGATTCATGATTCGATTTATGATTCATGATTCGATTCATTAATCATGATTCAATTCATGATTCATAATTCATTTCATGATTCATTATTCATTTCATGATTCAATTCATGATTCATGATTCCATTCATGATTCATGATTCCATTCATGATTCATGATTCATGATTCAATTCATTATTCATGATTCTTGATTCATGATTTGATTCATGATTCATGATTTGATTCATGATTCATGATTCGTTTCATGATTCATGATTCATGATTCTTGATTCATGATTTGATTCATGATTCATGATTTGATTCATGATTCATGATTCGTTTCATGATTCATGATTCATGATTTAATTCATGATTTAGTTCATGATTCATGATTCAATTCATGATTAATGATGTATGATTCGATTCATGATTCATGATTCAATTCATGATTCAATTCATGATTCATGATTCAATTCATGATTCATGATTCATGATTTGATTCATGATTCATGATTCAATTCATGATTCATGATTCAATTCATGATTCATGATTCATGATTTGATTCATGATTCATGATTTGATTCATGATTCATGATTCATGATTCATGATTCATGATTCATGATTCCTGGTTCAATTCATGATTAATGATTCATTTTATGATTTAATTCATGATTCATTTCATGATTCATGATTCATGATTCAATTCATGATTCGATTCATGATTCATGATTCATTTCATGATTCAATTCATGATTCATGATTCAATTCATGACCCATGATTCATGATTTGATTCATGATTCATGATTCATTATTCATGATTCCTGATTCAATTCATGATTCAATTCATGATTCATGATTCAATTCATGATTCATGATTCATGATTCGATTCATGATTCATGATTCAATTCATGATTTATTTAATGATTCAATTCATGATTCATGATTCAATTCATGATTCATTATTCGATTCATGATTCATGATTCAATTCATGATTTATTTAATGATTCAATTCATGATTCATGATTCAATTCATGATTCATGATTCGATTCATGATTCATGATTCGGTTCATGATTCATGATTCAATTCATGATTCATGATTCATTTTATGATTAAGTTCATGATTCATGATTCAATTCATGATTCAATTTATGATTAAGTTCATGATTCATAATTCAATTCATGTTTCATGATTTATGATTTAAATTAAGAATCAGGATTCATGATTCATGATTCAATTAATGATTCATAATTCATTTCATGATTAAATTCATGATTCATTTCATGATTCATGATTCATGGTTCAATTCATGATTCAATTCATGATTCATGATTCGATTCATGATTCATGATTCGATTCATGATTCATGATTCGTTTAATGATTCATGATTCATGATTCTTGATTCATGATTTGATTCATGATTCATGATTTGATTCATGATTCATGATTCGTTTCATGATTCATGATTCATGATTTAATTCATGATTTAGTTCATGATTCATGATTCAATTCATGATTAATGATGTATGATTCGATTCATGATTCATGATTCAATTCATGATTCAATTCATGATTCATGATTCAATTCATGATTCATGATTCATGATTTGATTCATGATTCATGATTCAATTCATGATTCATGATTCAATTCATGATTCATGATTTATGATTTGATTCATGATTCATGATTTGATTCATGATTCATGATTCATGATTCATGATTCCTGGTTCAATTCATGATTAATGATTCATTTTATGATTTAATTCATGATTCATTTCATGATTCATGATTCATGATTCAATTCATGATTCGATTCATGATTCAATTCATGATTCGATTCATGATTCATGATTCATTTCATGATTCAATTTATGATTCATGATTCAATTCATGACCCATGATTCATGATTTGATTCATGATTCATGATTCATTATTCATGATTCCTGATTCAATTCATGATTCAATTCATGATTCATGATTCAATTCATGATTCATGATTCATGATTTGATTCATGATTCATGATTCAATTCATGATTTATTTAATGATTCAATTCATGATTCATGATTCAATTCATGATTTATGATTCGATTCATGATTCATGATTCAATTCATGATTTATTTAATGATTCAATTCATGATTCAATTCATGATTCATGATTCGATTCATGATTCATGATTCGGTTCATGATTCATGATTCAATTCATGATTCATGATTCATTTTATGATTAAGTTCATGATTCATGATTCAATTCATGATTCAATTTATGATTAAGTTCATGATTCATAATTCAATTCATGTTTCATGATTTATGATTTAAATTAAGAATCAGGATTCATGATTCATGATTCAATTAATGATTCATAATTCATTTCATGATTAAATTCATGATTCATTTTATGATTCATGATTCATGGTTCAATTCATGATTCAATTCATGATTCATGATTCGATTCATGATTCATGATTCGATTCATGATTCATGATTCAAATTATGATTCATGATTTGATTTATGATTCATGATTTGATTTATTAATCATGATTCAATTCATGATTCATGATTCATGATTCATTATTCATTTCATGATTCAATTCATGATTCATGATTCCATTCATGATTCATGATTCCATTCATGATTCATGATTCATGATTCAATTCATTATTCATGATTCTTGATTCATGATTTGATTCATGATTCATGATTTAATTCATGATTCATGATTCATGATTCAATTCATGATTCATGATTCGATTCATGATTCATGATTCGATTCATAAATCATGATTCAATTCATGATTCAATTCATGATTCATGATTCGTTTCATGATTCATGATTCAATTCATGATTCAATTCATGATTTATAATTTAATTCATGATTCATGATTCATGATTTGATTCATGATTCATGATTCATGATTCATTATTCATGATTCACTTCATGATTCATGATTTGATTCATGATTCGATTCATGATTCTTGATTCAATTCATGATTCATTTCATGCATCATCAAGTCTTGATTCATGATTCAATTCATGATTCATGATTCAATTCATGATTTATGATTCGATTCATGATTCAATTCATGATTCATGATTCAATTCATGATTCATGATTCAATTCATGATTCATGATTCAATTCATGATTCATTTCATGCATCATCAAGTCTTGATTCATGATTCAATTCATGATTCATGATTCAATTCATGATATATGATTCGATTCATGATTCAATTCATGATTCATGATTCAATTCATGATTCATGATTCATGATTCAATTCATGATTCATGATTCAAATTATGATTCATGATTCGATTTATGATTCATGATTCGATTCATTAATAATGATTCAATTCATTATTCATGATTCATTTCATGATTCATTATTCATTTCATGATTCAATTCATTATTCATGATTCTTGATTCATGATTTGATTCATGATTCATGATTCATGATTCATGATTCGATTCATGATTTATGATTTATGATTCATGAATCATGATTCATGATTCAATTCATGATTCATGATTCATGATTAGATTCAAAATTCATGATTCATGATTCAATTCATGATTCATGATTCAATTCATGATTCGATTCATGATTCGATTCATGATTCATGATTCAATTCATGATTCGATTCATGATTCGATTCATGATTCATGATTCAATTCATGATTCATGATTCGATTCATGATTCATGATTCATTTCATGATTCATTATTCAATTCATGATTCAATTTATGATTCATGATTCGATTCATGATTCATGATTCCATTCATGATTCATGATTCCATTCATGATTCATGATTCATGATTCAATTCATGATTCATGATTCATGATTCCATTCATGATTCATGATTCGATTCATAAATCATGATTCAATTCATGATTCAATTCATGATTCATGATTCAATTCATAATTCATGATTCATGATTCATGATTCAATTCATGATTCATTATTAATTTCATGATTCAATTCATGATTCATGATTCCATTCATGATTCATGATTCCATTCATGATTCATGATTCATGATTCAATTTATGATTAAGTTCATGATTCATGATTCAATTCATGATTCATGATTTATGATTCAAATTAAGAATCAGGATTCATGATTCATGATTCAATTAATGATTCATAATTCATTTCATGATTAAATTCATGATTCATTTCATGATTCATGATTCATGGTTCAATTCATGATTCAATTCATGATTCATGATTCGATTCATGATTCATGATTCGATTCATGATTCATGATTCAAATTATGATTCATGATTTGATTTATGATTCATGATTTGATTTATTAATCATGATTCAATTCATGATTCATGATTCATTTCATGATTCATTATTCATTTCATGATTCAATTCATGATTCATGATTCCATTCATGATTCATGATTCCATTCATGATTCATGATTCATGATTCAATCCATTATTCATGATTCTTGATTCATGATTTGATTCATGATTCATGATTTAATTCATGATTCATGATTCATGATTCAATTCATGATTCATGATTCGATTCATTAATTCATGATTCGATTCATAAATCATGATTCAATTCATGATTCAATTCATGATTCATGATTCGTTTCATGATTCATGATTCAATTCATGATTCAATTCATGATTTATAATTTAATTCATGATTCATGATTCATGATTTGATTCATGATTCATGATTCATGATTCATTATTCATGATTCACTTCATGATTCATGATTTGATTCATGATTCGATTCATGATTCATGATTCGATTCATGATTCATGATTCATGATTCAATTCATGATTCATTTCATGCATCATCAAGTCTTGATTCATGATTCAATTCATGATTCATGATTCAATTCATGATTTATGATTCGATTCATGATTCAATTCATGATTCATGATTCAATTCATGATTCATGATTCATGATTCAATTCATGATTCATGATTCAAATTATGATTCATGATTCGATTTATGATTCATGATTCGATTCATTAATAATGATTCAATTCATGATTCATGATTCATTTCATGATTCATTATTCATTTCATGATTCAATTCATGATTCATGATTCCATTCATGATTCATGATTCCATTCATGATTCATGATTCATGATTCAATTCATTATTCATGATTCTTGATTCATGATTTGATTCATGATTCATGATTTGATTCATGATTCATGATTTAGTTCATGATTCATGATTCAATTCATGATTAATGATGTATGATTCAATTCATGATTCATGATTCATTTCATGATTTAATTCATGATTCATTTCATGATTCATGATTCATGATTCAATTCATGATTCGATTCATGATTCATGATTCAATTCATGATTCAATTAATGATTCATGATTCAATTCATGATTCATGATTCATGATTTGATTCATGATTCATGATTCATGATTCATGATTCATGATTCATGATTCAATTCATGATTAATGATGTATGATTCAATTCATGATTCATGATTCATTTTATGATTTAATTCATGATTCATTTCATGATTCATGATTCATGATTCAATTCATGATTCGATTCATGATTCATGATTCAATTCATGATCCATGATTCATGATTTGATTCATGATTCATGATTCATGATTCCTGATTCAATTCATGATTCATGATTCAATTCATGATTCAATTCATGATTCATGATTCGATTCATGATTCATGATTCGATTCAAGATTCATGATTTAATTCATGATTCATGATTCATGATTCAATTCATGATTCATGATTCATGATTCGATTCATGATTCATGATTCGATTCATAAATCATGATTCAATTCATGATTCATGATTCGTTTCATGATTCATGATTCAATTCATAATTCATGATTCATGATTCATGATTCAATTCATGATTCATGATTCATGATTCAATTCATGATTCATGATTCATGATTCAATTCATGATTCATGATTCATGATTCAATTCATGATTCATGATTCATGATTCAATTCATAATTCATTTCATGATTAGATTCATGATTCATTTCATGATTCACAATTCATGATGTAATTCATGATTCAATTCATGATTCATAATTCAATTCATGATTCATGATTCATGATTTGATTCATGATTCATTTCATGCATCATCAAGTCTTGATTCATGATTCAATTCATGATTTATGATTCAATTCATGATTCAATTCATGATTCATGATTCATTTCATGATTCTTGATTCATGATTCAAATATATGATTCAGTTCATAATTCATGATTCAATTCATGATTCATGATTCATGATTCGATTCATGATTCATGATTCATGATTCATGATTCATGATTTAATTCCTGATTCATGATTTGATTCATGATTTATGATTCAATTCATGATTCATGATTCATGATTCATGATTCAATTCATGATTCATGATTCATGATTAGATTCAAAATTCATGATTCATGATTCAATTCATGATTCATGATTCAATTCATGATTCGATTCATGATTCGATTCATGATTCATGATTCAATTCATGATTCATGATTCGATTCATGATTCGATTCATGATTCATGATTCATTTCATGATTCATTATTCAATTCATGATTCGATTCATGATTCATGATTCGATTCATAAATCATGATTCAATTCATGATTCAATTCATGATTCATGATTCGTTTCATGATTCATGATTCAATTCATAATTCATGATTCATGATTCATGATTCAATTCATGATTCATTATTAATTTCATGATTCAATTCATGATTCATGATTCCATTCATGATTCATGATTCCATTCATGATTCATGATTCATGATTCAATTTATGATTAAGTTCATGATTCTTGATTCAATTCATGATTCATGATTTATGATTCAAATTAAGAATCAGGATTCATGATTCATGATTCAATTCATGATTCATAATTCATTTCATGATTAAATTCATGATTCATTTCATGATTCATGATTCATGGTTCAATTCATGATTCAATTCATGATTCATGATTCGATTCATGATTCATGATTCGATTCATGATTCATGATTCAAATTATGATTCATGATTTGATTTATGATTCATGATTTGATTTATTAATCATGATTCAATTCATGATTCATGATTCATTTCATGATTCATTATTCATTTCATGATTCAATTCATGATTCATGATTCCATTCATGATTCATGATTCCATTCATGATTCATGATTCATGATTCATGATTCCATTCATGATTCATGATTCCTGATTTGATTCATGATTCATGATTTAATTCATGATTCATGATTCATGATTCAATTCATGATTCATGATTCGATTCATGATTCATGATTCGATTCATAAATCATGATTCAATTCATGATTCAATTCATGATTCATGATTCGTTTCATGATTCATGATTCAATTCATGATTCAATTCATGATTTATAATTTAATTCATGATTCATGATTCATGATTTGATTCATGATTCATGATTCATGATTCATTATTCATGATTCACTTCATGATTCATGATTTGATTCATGATTCGATTCATGATTCATGATTCAATTCATGATTCATTTCATGCATCATCAAGTATTGATTCATGATTCAATTCATGATTCATGATTCAATTCATGATTTATGATTCGATTCATGATTCAATTCATGATTCATGATTCAATTCATGATTCATGATTCATGATTCAATTCATGATTCATGATTCAAATTATGATTCATGATTCGATTTATGATTCATGATTCGATTCATTAATCATGATTCAATTCATGATTCATGATTCATTTCATGATTCATTATTCATTTCATGATTCAATTCATGATTCATGATTCCATTCATGATTCATGATTCCATTCATGATTCATGATTCATGATTCAATTCATTATTCATGATTCTTGATTCATGATTTGATTCATGATTCATGATTTGATTCATGATTCATGATTTGTTTCATGATCATGATTCATGATTCAATTCATGATTTAGTTCATGATTCATGATTCAATTCATGATTAATGATGTATGATTCAATTCATGATTCATGATTCATTTCATGATTTAATTCATGATTCATTTCAGGATTCATGATTCATGATTCAATTCATGATTCGATTCATGATTCATGATTCAATTCATGATTCAATTCATGATTCATGATTCAATTCATGATTCATGATTCATGATTTGATTCATGATTCATGATTCATGATTCATGATTCATGATTCATGATTCAATTCATGATTAATGATGTATGATTCAATTCATGATTCATGATTCATTTTATGATTTAATTCATGATTCATTTCATGATTCATGATTCATGATTCAATTCAAGATTCGATTCATGATTCATGATTCAATTCATGATTCAATTCATGATTCATGATTCAATTCATGATCCAATGATTCATGATTTGATTCATGATTCATGATTCATGATTCATGATTCCTGATTCAATTCATGATTCATGATTCAATTCATGATTCATGATTCATGATTCGATTCATGATTCATGATTCAATTCATGATTCATTTAATGATTCAATTCATGATTCATGATTCAATTCATGATTCATGATTGGATTCATGATTCATGATTGGATTCATGATTCGATTCATGATTCATGATTCATTTCATGATTCATGATTCATGATTCAATTTATGATTAAGTTCATGATTCATGATTCAATTCATGATTCATGATTTATGATTCAAATTAAGAATCAGGATTCATGATTCATGATTCAATTAATGATTCATAATTCATTTCATGATTAAATTCATGATTCATTTCATGATTAAATTCATGATTCATTTCATGATTCATGATTCAAGGTTCAATTCATGATTCAATTTATGATTCATGATTCGATTCATGATTCATGATTCGATTCAGGATTCATGATTCAAATTATGATTCATGATTCGATTTATGATTCATGATTCGATTCATTAATCATGATTCATGATTCAATTCATGATTAATGATTCGATTCATGATTCATGATTCGATTCATAAATCATGATTCAATTCATGATTCAATTCATGATTCATGATTCGTTTCATGATTCATGATTCAATTCATGATTCATAATTTAATTCATGATTCATGATTCATGATTTGATTCATGATTCATGATTCATGATTCATTATTCATGATTTAATTCATGATTCATGATTCGATTCATGATTCGATTCATGATTCATGATTCAATTCATGATTCATTTCATGCATCATCAAGTCTTGATTCATGATTCAATTCATGATTCATGATTCGATTCATGATTTATGATTCGATTCATGATTCAATTCATAATTCATGATTCAATTCATGATTCATGATTCAAGATTCATGATTCGATTCATGATTTATGATTCATGATTCATGATTCATGATTTAATTCCTGATTCATGATTTGATTCATGATTTATGATTCAATTCATGATTCATGATTTGATTCATGATTCATGATTTATGATTCATGATTCATGATTCATGATTCAATTCATGATTCATGATTCATGATTGAATTCATGATTCATGATTCATGATTAGATTCAAAATTCATGATTCATGATTCAATTCATGATTCATGATTCAAATCATAATTCGATTCATGATTCGATTCATGATTCATGATTCAATTCATGATTCATGATTCGATTCATGATTCGATTCATGATTCATGATTCATTTCATGATTCATTATTCAATTCATGATTCAATTCATGATTCATGATTCCATTCATGATTCATGATTCCATTCATGATTCATGATTCCATTCATGATTCATGATTCATGATTCAATTCATGATTCATGATTCATGATTCGATTCATGATTCATGATTCGATTCATAAATCATGATTCAATTCATGATTCAATTCATGATTCATGATTCGTTTTATGAATCATGATTCAATTCATAATTTATGATTTATGATTCATGATTCAATTCATGATTCATGATTCATGATTTGATTCATGATTCATGATTCTTGATTCATGATTTAGTTCATGATTCATGATTCAATTCATGATTAATGATTTAAGATTCAATTCATGATTCATGATTCATTTCATGATTTAATTCATGATTTATTTCATGATTCATGATTCAATTCATGATTCATGATTCAATTCATGATTCATGATTCATGATTCAATTCATGATTCATGATTCAAATTATGATTCATGATTCGATTTATGATTCATGATTCGATTCATGATTCGATTCATGATTCATGATTCAATTCATGATTCATTTCATGCATCATCAAGTCTTGATTCATGATTCAATTCATGATTCATGATTCGATTCATGATTTATGATTCGATTCATGATTCAATTCATAATTCATGATTCAATTCATGATTCATGATTCAAGATTCATGATTCGATTCATGATTTATAATTCATGATTCATGATTCATGATTTAATTCCTGATTCATGATTTGATTCATGATTTATGATTCAATTCATGATTCATGATTCGATTCATGATTCATGATTTATGATTCATGATTCATGATTCATGATTGAATTCATGATTCATGATTCATGATTGAATTCATGATTCATGATTCATGATTAGATTCAAAATTCATGATTCATGATTCAATTCATGATTCATGATTCAAATCATAATTCGATTCATGATTCGATTCATGATTCATGATTCAATTCATGATTCATGATTCGATTCATGATTCGATTCATGATTCATGATTCATTTCATGATTCATTATTCAATTCATGATTCAATTCAA
>NW_027445985.1:0-120283 GCF_038048845.1 Mixophyes fleayi
TTCATGATTCATGATTTGATTCATGATTCATGATTCATTATTCAATTCATGATTCATGATTCAATTCATGATTCAAGATTCATGATTCGATTCATGATTCATGATACAATTCATGATTCATGATTCATGATTCATGATTCATGATTCAATTCATGATTCATGATTCATGATTCATGATTCATGATTCATGATTCATGATTCAATTCATGATTCATGATTCAATTCATGATTCACGATTCATGATTCATGATTCATGATTCATGATTCATGATTCATGATTCATGATTCAATTCATGATTCATGATTCAATTCATGATTAATGATTCAAGATTCATGATTCATGATTCAATTCATGATTCATGATTCAATCCATGATTCGAATCGTGATTCAACTCATATTTCATGATTCGATTTATGATTCATGATTCATGATTCATGATTCAATTCATGATTCATGATTCGATTCATGATTCATGATTTATGATTCAATTCATGATTCATGATTCATGATTCGATTCATGATTCATGATTCGATTCATGATTTATGATTCAATTTATGATTGAAGATTCATGATTCGATTCATGATTCATGATACAATTCATGATTCATGATTCATGATTCGATTCATGATTCAATTCATGATTCATGATTCGATTCATGATTCATGATTCAATTCATGATTCATGATTCATGATTCATGATTCAATTCATGATTCATGATTCGATTCATGATTCATGATTCATGATTCAATTCATGATTCACGATTCATGATTCAATTCATGATTCATGATTCATGATTCATGATTCGATTCATGATTTATGATTCATGATTCGATTTATGATTCATGATTCATGATTCATGATTCATGATTCAATTCATGATTCATAATTCATGATTCAATTCATGATTCATGATTCATGATTCATGATTCATGATTCAATTCATGATTCATGATTCATGATTCAATTCATAATTCATGATTCATGATTCATGATTCAATTCATGATTCATAATTCATGATTCAATTCATGATTCATGATTCATGATTCATGATTCAATTCATGATTCATGATTCATGATTCAATTCATAATTCATTATTCATGATTCATGATTCAATTCTTGATTCATGATTCATGATTCATAATTCATGATTCATGATTCATGATTCATGATTCATGATTCGATTTATGATTCATGATTCATGATTCATGATTCAATTCATGATTCATGATTCATGATTCGATTTAAGATTCATAATTCATGATTCATGATTCATGATTCGATTTAAGATTCATAATTTATGATTCATGATTCATGATTCAATTCATGATTCATGATTCATGATTCATGATTCAATTCATGATTCATGATTCATGATTCATGATTCATGATTCGATTTAAGATTCATAATTTATGATTCATGATTCATGATTCAATTCATGATTCATGATTCATGATTCAATTCATGATTCATGATTCATGATTCATGATTCATGATTCATGATTCATGATTCAATTCATGATTCATGATTCATTATTCGATTCATGATTCATGATTCGATTCATGATTCATGATTCATTATTCAATTTGTCATGTGCAAGCTAATGTTTAGGCATAAATCTGCAAATATATGTTTGTGTATTACTTCCTAGAAATAGTGTGACCTGGTGCTCTTAGAAGCTGTTAGATCAATGGGTTTTGTGGATGTTAAACCACCCAGGGGGGCTGGTAGATAAGGATAGCACCTTATACCATTTATGGCAGGATGGCAAATGTGAATGCCTTTGAGGAGATCTCTTGCAAGACAATGAAATCTCACACATGTTTGGGAGGCCCCAGACAGGCCGACTGCAGAGACTGGGTTGTATGTTAATGACAGATTCAAGCTGAATAAGGGCACAGGAAAAGATCATATCATTTTCTCCAATATCATACATACCAGAGGCATGTGTGGTATGCAGATGAAGGGAAACTTAGGACCTGTTGTGTGAAGGTAAAATCATGTTCGTAAACCATACTGTTGAAAAGTTAGGACGGTGTAAAGAAAACTTGACTTAGAGGTATTCAAACAGCAAAGTCATAAGACCCTAATTTGCATTCTCCCCTCCTGTTGGTTCTGACCTCACAGGGAAGGGGGCTGGGGGGGCCCTGTAGCTTGACTTTAAAACTGTATTGAAAATGTAACCCTGGGTTCTTCTTCTGAGGGAGTTTAATTGAAGAGGTTCCATTTTTTCCTGCTCCTCCCGGCACCACAAACTTGATTCTAAGTGAGGTATCAATTCTGTGTTTTATCCTTTTTATTTTATAAGAAACAATTGCACTCTATTTGTATGTCATTTTATTATCTTTTTATCTTAAGCATTGTGGATGTATTTTCCATATTAAATTACACTTAATAAGTTCTAGTCTCTGTGTTCTTATGAATTCACGCGACAGTTTGGTCCAGACGCTACCTAATTGAAACTGTGCAAACCTTGTGGTTTAAGTAAACTCTGATTAAAGTAAATTGTGTTGGATTAATGCTAGGGAGAACCGAAGGCTTCCTAAATAAGAGTGTCAGCTCTTATCCGAAACAACCTTGGTGGTGGTAATTAGTATCGCAAAGCTAGTGTGTGGCATAGATAGGGAAGGATTTAATCATTTTAGACAGACCAGGTGGTTGTCTTTGTGGTTGACCCTGTGTCACATATGCGTCACGCAGACTCAGGTGAGTGCTGTTCGTGACAAATTGGTGGCAAGCTTGTGGGATATATATTTTAATTATTTTTTTTAAGAACTTAAGTGAATTAGGGTTGTGTGATCCCTGAGAGAGGAAATACAGACTAATTCACCAGAGACTGAACTCAATGCTTAAAACATTATAAGACATACAGCAATTGTTTCTTTCCCTCCCCTTCTCTTTTTTTTCTTATCTTTTTTTATTTGGCATTAAGCGGAGGAGATGGCTGCTGCATATAAACGCTTGACAAAGGAGGCGCTGATTTCAGACTGTGAGGATGGAGGAATTCCCACCAGTGGCAAAAGCAAGGAGCAATTGATTGAAGCTCTTGTGCGGAGGGATCAGCAACTCACAGTTGTGTCCGAGGAAGAGCATAGCCAGAACTCAGAAGCGGACCTGACTGTGGATATTCCTCAAAACCAGGGACTGTTAATTTCGGATGATTCTAATGGTTCATGTGTGGACACTGCTATGGATGTTTATTTGCAAACTGCCCTAAAATATTTGGGCCCAGCGGACATTACAACTAAAATGCAACTCATACAGCAGTTCCAGGAGAAGGAAGCTGCTGACCGTCAGGAGAGGCGTGCTGCTATGGAGGCAGCAGAGCGCCAAGCAGAGCGACAGGCAGAAAGAGAATCTGCCGAGTGAGAGGCAGAGAGGAGATATGAGCTGGAGCTTGCGAAGCTCAAACGCCAGCCAGAGACCAGAGATGCTGGTATTAGCAGACCCCGTCCTGAGAATTTCCCTGTATTGGAAAAAGATGGGGATTTGGATACTTTTTTGCGAGGTTTTGAAAAGACATGCAGACAGTATGGACTGGCCAAAGATCAGTGGGCACAATATTTAACCCCTGGTTTGCGAGGTAAAGCATTAGAAGCCTTTGCAGATCTTCCACCTGAGATGGACGGAAATTATGAGGCAATCAAAAGTGCCCTGTTGCAACGCTTTAACATCACCCCAGAGGCGCATAGGCAGAAATTCAGAGATTTAAAACGCAGTGCCTCTGACACATATTCAGGACTTGTGGCCCAGCTGTGTGCTTCATTCAAACAGTGGGTTGGAGGGCTACAGATCACCACCTTTGATGCTCTGCAAGATTTGATGATCCAGGAGCAGTTTCTGACTTTGTGCCCAGCTGATGTGAAGGAATGGGTAGTGGATCGTGATCCTACATCATCTGCGGAAGCAGCTAGACTGGCTGACAAGTACACTGTCACCCGGGCACCTGCAGCTAAAAGAGGAACTTTTGTGCCAGGGCAGTCGGCCTGGAAAGGGGGCCGGCCAGGAGGATCAACGCCACCCCCCTCAACGCCATCACCCACTGTTTCTTCATCTTTTGGGAGGGTTGGGGCAAAGCCTGCTGTGGGAGACACCCGCAGGTGTTTTGTGTGCAACCAGGTGGGGCACATTAGTACCGCTTGTCCAGAGAAGAAGACCAGTTCACCCTCCGCTGGGGGGGTACCTTCCCTGCAATCTTCACCAGCTGTCCTGTGTGTTGCGGGACCAGAAGGGGGCCGGAAGGACAACATACAAACAGTCACTGTGGGTGACAAGGTAACTGTGGGGTTAAGAGACACTGGTGCGGATGTTACATTAGTTCATTCAGAACTGGTAGGGTTAGAGGACTTCATTCCAGGAAAATGTATTTCTGTGAAAGGGGTGGGTGGAATTCACCTAACGGTACCTGTAGCCAAAGTTTACCTTGATTGGGGTGCTGGAAGAGGTATAAGGGATGTCGGGGTCTCAGATAATATGCCTATAGATGTGTTACTGGGGACAGATTTAGGAAGAATGTTGTCTCAGTATGTCTGTAATGACGATGTCAATGCCACCCCTGTTACTGTGTCAGAATCAACTGAAAGTACCAAAGTTTGTTCCCAGGTAGCAGGAGGTGACAAGGAAAAGGTCTGTTCAATTGCACCGGAAATGTGTAAACCAGGATGTGACAGGGACAGGGAATGTCTTATTATATCTGATGTAGGTAATGATGCTAATGTCACTGTGTTAGAATCAGCTGAGAATACCAACGTTTGTTCCCAGGCAGCAGGGTGTGACAGGGAACGGAAATGCCATATTATACCTGAAGTGTGTAATGATTTTAATGCCGCCCATGTTACAGTACCAGAACCTGCTGAGAGTAACCACGTTTTTTCCCAGGCACCAGGAGGTGACAAGGAAAGAGAATGTATTATTGTACCTAATGCGAATAATGAGGATAATGCCAATAACAGTATTGTGTTAGAATCTAAACCTGTTTTTACACTGACATCTTGTCCTGGGATGGGGACAGCGGATACTGTGATTGCAGATATGGGCATTAATACTGGTATAGATAATGTGCTGTCTAGAAAAGGGACAGATGACCATGTGATTAATTCTGTTGTGCTAGAGAAAGACAATGTTTCTACCCAGGTAATATGCTCAGAAGATGTTGTACAAGGTAACTGGCAGGGAGGGCAGAGGGAAGATGTATATTCTGTGCCTGAATCAGCTGCACACAGAGCGGGTGAGCATGTGGGGGAGACACATAGTCCTGACCAACGGGGAGTAGCGAGGGACAGCAATCCTTACATTGCTGCTGGGACCTGTAGTTCGAATGTTCACCACTTAGATCTACATCTGAGTTCTGACCATTCCTCTGAGTTGCCTATAGAGACAGGGGAGTCAGTTGCTAGCCCACACTCACTTATCCAGCTATCTAATGGCTTAGAGGAAATAGATGAGGGACCCAAGCTCCCTGTTACACTACACCCCCAGATAGATGAGTCTAAGGGGGAGCGGAGTGTCCTGTTCCTTAGACCCTCAGATCAGAATCACATAGTGTATCCCACAGACGGGGAATTGTGTAACGGGGAAGCAGGGCAGAGTGGACGTAGGTATTCCGCTGTGCCAGGATTGAAGGGTTCCCATTTACAGGAGTTCTTGTGGGAGGGAGATGTTCTCTCAAGCAGCACCCACAAAGACACACAGTCAGTGAAAGGTGCAGAGAGCGTAGGTAAGAATGCAGAGGTTTGCCCACAGCTATTGCAGGACCAGAAGTTCCAGCTGTCTGAGATAGTTAAGCCCTTCTTAACCCCTCCCCCCAGAGAACCTATTGAGGCCCAGCTATCAGCTATTCCATTTGAACCTGGTGGGATCTGTGGGAGATGGCTTGGGCTATGACCTGTCAGTCAATTCCCATGCCATCTCTTAAAAAGGGAAGGTGTCATGTGCAAGCTAATGTTTAGGCATAAATCTGCAAATATATGTTTGTGTATTACTTCCTAGAAATAGTGTGACCTGGTGCTCTTAGAAGCTGTTAGATCAATGGGTTTTGTGGATGTTAAACCACCCAGGGGGGCTGGTAGATAAGGATAGCACCTTATACCATTTATGGCAGGATGGCAAATGTGAATGCCTTTGAGGAGATCTCTTGCAAGACAATGAAATCTCACACATGTTTGGGAGGCCCCAGACAGGCCGACTGCAGAGACTGGGTTGTATGTTAATGACAGATTCAAGCTGAATAAGGGCACAGGAAAAGATCATATCATTTTCTCCAATATCATACATACCAGAGGCATGTGTGGTATGCAGATGAAGGGAAACTTAGGACCTGTTGTGTGAAGGTAAAATCATGTTCGTAAACCATACTGTTGAAAAGTTAGGACGGTGTAAAGAAAACTTGACTTAGAGGTATTCAAACAGCAAAGTCATAAGACCCTAATTTGCATTCTCCCCTCCTGTTGCTTCTGACCTCACAGGGAAGGGGGCTGGGGGGCCCTGTAGCTTGACTTTAAAACTGTATTGAAAATGTAACCCTGGGTTCTTCTTCTGAGGGAGTTTAATTGAAGAGGTTCCATTTTTTCCTGCTCCTCCCGGCACCACAAACTTGATTCTAAGTGAGGTATCAATTCTGTGTTTTATCCTTTTTATTTTATAAGAAACAATTGCACTCTATTTGTATGTCATTTTATTATCTTTTTATCTTAAGCATTGTGGATGTATTTTCCATATTAAATTACACTTAATAAGTTCTAGTCTCTGTGTTCTTATGAATTCACGCGACAGTTTGGTCCAGACGCTACCTAATTGAAACTGTGCAAACCTTGTGGTTTAAGTAAACTCTGATTAAAGTAAATTGTGTTGGATTAATGCTAGGGAGAACCGAAGGCTTCCTAAATAAGAGTGTCAGCTCTTATCCGAAACAACCTTGGTGGTGGTAATTAGTATCGCAAAGCTAGTGTGTGGCATAGATAGGGAAGGATTTAATCATTTTAGACAGACCAGGTGGTTGTCTTTGTGGTTGACCCTGTGTCACATATGCGTCACGCAGACTCAGGTGAGTGCTGTTCGTGACACAATTCATGATTCATGATTCATGATTCAAGATTCATGATTCATGATTCAATTCATGATTCATGATTCATGATTCAATTCATGATTCATGATTCATGATTCATGATTCATGATTCATGATTCAATTCATGATTCATGATTCATGATTCGATTCATGATTCATGATTCGATTCATGATTCATGATTCATTATTCAATTCATGATTCATGATTCATGATTCAAGATTCATGATTCATGATTCAATTCATGATTCATGATTCAATTCATGATTCGAATCGTGATTCAACTCATATTTCATGATTCGATTTATGATTCATAATTCATGATTCATGATTCATGATTCAATTCATGATTCATGATTCAATTCATGATTCATGATTTATGATTCAATTCATGATTCATGATTCATGATTCATGATTCGATTCATGATTCATGATTCGATTTATGATTCATGATGCATGATTTATGATTCATGATTCATGATTCATGATTCAATTCATGATTCATGATTCATGATTCAATTCATGATTCATGATTTATGATTCGATTTAAGATTCATAATTCATGATTCATGATTCATGATTCGATTTAAGATTCATAATTTATGATTCATGATTCATGATTCAATTCATGATTCATGATTCATGATTCAATTCATGATTCATGATTCATGATTCATGATTCATGATTCATGATTCAATTCATGATTCATGATTCATGATTCGATTCATGATTCATGATTCGATTCATGATTCTTGATTCATGATTCATGATTCGATTTATAATTCATAATTCATGATTCATGATTCATGATTCAATTCATGATTCATGATTCATGATTCAATTCATGATTCATGATTCACGATTCATGATTCATGATTCGATTCATGATTCATGATTTATGATTCATGATTCAATTCATGATTCATGATTCAATTCATGATTCATGATTCAAGCTTCATGATTCATGATTCAATTCATGATTCATGATTCAATTCATGATTCGAATCGTGATTCAACTCATATTTCATGATTCGATTTATGATTCATGATTCATGATTCATGATTCATGATTCAATTCATGATTCATGATTCATGATTCGATTCATGATTCATGATTTATGATTCAATTCATGATTCATGATTCATGATTCGATTCATGATTCATGATTCGATTCATGATTCAATTTATGATTGAAGATTCATGATTCGATTCATGATTCATGATACAATTCATGATTCATGATTCATGATTCATGATTCGATTTATGATTCAATTCATGATTCATGATTCGATTCATGATTCATGATTCAATTCATGATTCATGATTCATGATTCGATTCATGATTCATGATTCATGATTCATGATTCATGATTCATGATTCAATTCATGATTCATGATTCATGATTCATGATTCAATTCATGATTTATGATTCGATTCATGATTCTTGACTCATGATTCATGATTTGATTCATGATTCATGATTCATTATTCAATTCATGATTCATGATTCAATTCATGATTCAAGATTCATGATTCGATTCATGATTCATGATACAATTCATGATTCATGATTCATGATTCATGATTCATGATTCAATTCATGATTCATGATTCATGATTCATGATTCATGATTCATGATTCATGATTCAATTCATGATTCATGATTCAATTCATGATTCACGATTCATGATTCATGATTCATGATTCATGATTCATGATTCATGATTCATGATTCAATTCATGATTCATGATTCAATTCATGATTAATGATTCAAGATTCATGATTCATGATTCAATTCATGATTCATGATTCAATCCATGATTCGAATCGTGATTCAACTCATATTTCATGATTCGATTTATGATTCATGATTCATGATTCATGATTCAATTCATGATTCATGATTCGATTCATGATTCATGATTTATGATTCAATTCATGATTCATGATTCATGATTCGATTCATGATTCATGATTCGATTCATGATTTATGATTCAATTTATGATTGAAGATTCTTAAATCGATTCATGATTCATGATACAATTCATGATTCATGATTCATGATTCGATTCATGATTCAATTCATGATTCATGATTCGATTCATGATTCATGATTCAATTCATGATTCATGATTCATGATTCATGATTCAATTCATGATTCATGATTCGATTCATGATTCATGATTCATGATTCAATTCATGATTCACGATTCATGATTCAATTCATGATTCATGATTCATGAGTCATGATTCGATTCATGATTTATGATTCATGATTCGATTTATGATTCATGATTCATGATTCATGATTCAATTCATGATTCATAATTCATGATTCAATTCATGATTCATGATTCATGATTCATGATTCATGATTCAATTCATGATTCATGATTCATGATTCAATTCATAATTCATGATTCATGATTCATGATTCAATTCATGATTCATAATTCATGATTCAATTCATGATTCATGATTCATGATTCAATTCATGATTCATGATTCATGATTCAATTCATAATTCATGATTCATGATTCATGATTCAATTCTTGATTCATGATTCATGATTCATAATTCATGATTCATGATTCATGATTCATGATTCGATTTATGATTCATGATTCATGATTCATGATTCAATTCATGATTCATGATTCATGATTCGATTTAAGATTCATAATTCATGATTCATGATTCATGATTCGATTTAAGATTCATAATTTATGATTCATGATTCATGATTCAATTCATGATTCATGATTCATGATTCAATTCATGATTCATGATTCATGATTCATGATTCATGATTCGATTTAAGATTCATAATTTATGATTCATGATTCATGATTCAATTCATGATTCATGATTCATGATTCAATTCATGATTCATGATTCATGATTCATGATTCATGATTCATGATTCATGATTCAATTCATGATTCATGATTCATTATTCGATTCATGATTCATGATTCGATTCATGATTCATTATTCAATTCATGATTCATGATTCATGATTCAAGATTCATGATTCATGATTCAATTCATGATTCATGATTCATGATTCAATTCATGATTCATGATTCATGATTCATGATTCATGATTCATGATTCAATTCATGATTCATGATTCATGATTCGATTCATGATTCATGATTCGATTCATGATTCATGATTCATTATTCAATTCATGATTCATGATTCATGATTCAAGATTCATGATTCATGATTCAATTCATGATTCATGATTCAATTCATGATTCGAATCGTGATTCAACTCATATTTCATGATTCGATTTATGATTCATAATTCATGATTCATGATTCATGATTCAATTCATGATTCATGATTCAATTCATGATTCATGATTTATGATTCAATTCATGATTCATGATTCATGATTCATGATTCGATTCATGATTCATGATTCGATTTATGATTCATGATGCATGATTTATGATTCATGATTCATGATTCATGATTCAATTCATGATTCATGATTCATGATTCAATTCATGATTCATGATTTATGATTCGATTTAAGATTCATAATTCATGATTCATGATTCATGATTCGATTTAAGATTCATAATTTATGATTCATGATTCATGATTCAATTCATGATTCATGATTCATGATTCAATTCATGATTCATGATTCATGATTCATGATTCATGATTCATGATTCATGATTCAATTCATGATTCATGATTCATGATTCGATTCATGATTCATGATTCAATTCATGATTCATGATTCATGATTCATGATTCATGATTCATGATTCATGATTCAATTCATGATTCATGATTCATGATATATGATTCGATTCATGATTCATTATTCGATTTATGATTCATGATGCATGATTCATGATTCATGATTCATGATTCATGATTCAATTCATGATTCATGATTCATGATTCAATTCATGATTCATGATTTATGATTCAATTCATGATTCATGATTCATAATTCATGATTCGATTCATGATTCATGATTCGATTTATGATTCATGATGCATGATTCATGATTCATGATTCATGATTCATGATTCAATTCATGATTCATGATTCATGATTCAATTCATAATTCATGATTCATGATTCATGATTTAATTCATGATTCATGATTCATGATTCGATTCATGATTCATGATTCATGATTCGATTTATGATTCATGATTCATGATTCATGATTCATGATTCATGATTCAATTCATGATTCATGATTTATGATTCAATTCATGATTCATGATTCATGATTCATGATTCATGATTTATGATTCAATTCATGATTCATGATTCATGATTCATGATTCATGATTCATGATTCATGATTCGATTCATGATTCAATTCATGATTCAAAATTACATTCATGATTCTTGATTCATGATTTATGATTCGATTCATGATTCATGATTCAATTCATGATTCATGATTTATGATTCATGATTCAATTCATGATTCATGATTAATGATTCAATTCATGATTCATGATTCAATTCATGATTCTTGACTCATGATTCATGATTCGATTCATGATTCATGATTCATTATTAAATTCATGATTCATGATTCAATTCATGATTCAAGATTCATGATTCGATTCATGATTCATGATACAATTCATGATTCATGATTCATGATTCAAGATTCATGATTCATGATTCAATTCATGATTCATGATTCAATTCATGATTCGAATCGTGATTCAACTCATATTTCATGATTCGATTTATGATTCATAATTCATGATTCATGATTCATGATTCAATTCATAATTCATGATTCATGATTCAATTCATGATTCATGATTTATGATTCAATTCATGATTCATGATTCATGATTCATGATTCGATTCATGATTCATGATTCGATTTATGATTCATGATGCATGATTTATGATTCATGATTCATGATTCATGATTCAATTCATGATTCATGATTCATGATTCAATTCATGATTCATGATTTATGATTCGATTTAAGATTCATAATTCATGATTCATGATTCATGATTCGATTTAAGATTCATAATTTATGATTCATGATTCATGATTCAATTCATGATTCATGATTCATGATTCAATTCATGATTCATGATTCATGATTCATGATTCATGATTCATGATTCATGATTCATGATTCAATTCATGATTCATGATTCAATTCATGATTCATGATTCATGATTCGATTCATGATTCATGATTCGATTCATGATTCTTGATTCATGATTCATGATTCGATTCATGATTCATGATTCATTATTCAATTCATGATTCATGATTCATGATTCAATTCATGATTCATTATTCGATTCATGATTCATGATTCATGATTCAGATCATGATTCATGATTCATGATTCATGATTCATGATTCATGATTCATGATTCAATTCATGATTCATGATTCAATTCATGATTCATGATTCAAGATTCATGATTCATGATTCAATTCATGATTCATGATTCAATTCATGATTCGAATCGTGATTCAACTCATATTTCATGATTCGATTTATGATTCATAATTCATGATTCATGATTCATGATTCAATTCATGATTCATGATTCATGATTCAATTCATGATTCATGATTCATGATTCAATTCATGATTCATGATTTATGATTCAATTCATGATTCATGATTCATGATTCAATTCATGATTCATGATTCATGATTCAATTCATGATTCATGATTTATGATTCAATTCATGATTCATGATTCATGATTCATGATTCGATTCATGATTCATTATTCGATTCATGATTTATGATTCATGATTCGATTTATGATTCATGATTCATGATTCATGATTCATGATTCAATTCATGATTCATAATTCATGATTCAATTCATGATTCATGATTCATGATTCATGATTCATGATTCAATTCATGATTCATGATTCATGATTCAATTCATAATTCATGATTCATGATTCATGATTCAATTCATGATTCATAATTCATGATTCAATTCATGATTCATGATTCATGATTCATGATTCATGATTCAATTCATGATTCATGATTCATGATTCAATTCATAATTCATGATTCATGATTCATGATTCAATTCTTGATTCATGATTCATGATTCATAATTCATGATTCATGATTCATGATTCATGATTCGATTTATGATTCATGATTCATGATTCATGATTCAATTCATGATTCATGATTCATGATTCGATTTAAGATTCATAATTCATGATTCATGATTCATGATTCGATTTAAGATTCATAATTTATGATTCATGATTCAATTCATGATTCATGATTCATGATTCAATTCATGATTCATGATTCATGATTCATGATTCGATTTAAGATTCATAATTTATGATTCATGATTCATGATTCAATTCATGATTCATGATTCATGATTCAATTCATGATTCATGATTCATGATTCATGATTCATGATTCATGATTCAATTCATGATTCATGATTCATGATTCGATTCATGATTCATGATTCGATTCATGATTCATGATTCATTATTCAATTCATGATTCATGATTCATGATTCAAGATTCATGATTCATGATTCAATTCATGATTCATGATTCAACTCATGATTCGAATCGTGATTCAACTCATATTTCATGATTCGATTTATGATTCATAATTCATGATTCAATTCATGATTCATGATTTATGATTCAATTCATGATTCATGATTCATGATTCATGATTCGATTCATGATTCATGATTCGATTTATGATTCATGATGCATGATTTATGATTCATGATTCATGATTCATGATTCAATTCATGATTCATGATTCATGATTCAATTCATGATTCATGATTTATGATTCGATTTAAGATTCATAATTCATGATTCATGATTCATGATTCGATTTAAGATTCATAATTTATGATTCATGATTCATGATTCAATTCATGATTCATGATTCAATTCATGATTCATGATTCATGATTCATGATTCATGATTCATGATTCATGATTCAATTCATGATTCATGATTCATGATTCGATTCATGATTCATGATTCGATTCATGATTCTTGATTCATGATTCATGATTCGATTTATGATTCATAATTCATGATTCATGATTCATGATTCAATTCATGATTCATGATTCATGATTCAATTCATGATTCATGATTCATGATTCAATTCATGATTCATGATTTATGATTCAATTCATGATTAATGATTCATGATTCATGATTCGATTCATGATTCATTATTCGATTTATGATTCATGATGCATGATTCATGATTCATGATTCATGATTCATGATTCATGATTCAATTCATGATTCATGATTTATGATTCAATTCATGATTCATGATTCATAATTCATGATTCAATTCATGATTCATGATTCGATTTATGATTCATGATGCATGATTCATGATTCATGATTCATGATTCATGATTCAATTCATGATTCATGATTCATGATTCAATTCATAATTCATGATTCATGATTCATGATTTAATTCATGATTCATGATTCATGATTCGATTCATGATTCATGATTCATGATTCGATTTATGATTCATGATTCATGATTCATGATTCATGATTCATGATTCAATTCATGATTCATGATTTATGATTCAATTCATGATTCATGATTCATGATTCATGATTCATGATTTATGATTCAATTCATGATTCATGATTCATGATTCATGATTCATGATTCATGATTCGATTCATGATTCAATTCATGATTCAAAATTACATTCATGATTCTTGATTCATGATTTATGATTCGATTCATGATTCATGATTCAATTCATGATTCATGATTTATGATTCATGATTCAATTCATGATTCATGATTCATGATTCAATTCATGATTCATGATTTATGATTCATGATTCAATTCATGATTCATGATTCATGATTCAATTCATGATTCATGATTCAATTCATGATTCATGATTCAATTCATGATTCTTGACTCATGATTCATGATTCGATTCATGATTCATGATTCATTATTAAATTCATGATTCATGATTCAATTCATGATTCAAGATTCATGATTCGATTCATGATTCATGATACAATTCATGATTCATGATTCATGATTCATGATTCATGATTCGATTTATGATTCAATTCATGATTCATGATTCGATTCATGATTCAATTCATGATTCATGATTCATGATTCATGATTCATGATTCGATTCATGATTCATGATTCAATTCATGATTCAATTCATGATTCATGATTCATGATTCAATTCATGATTCATGATTCGATTCATGATTCATGATTCAATTCATGATTCATGATTCATGATTTAATTCATGATTCATGATTCATGATTCGATTCATGATTCATGATTCATGATTCGATTTATGATTCATGATTCGATTCATGATTCATGATTCATGATTCATGATTCAATTCATGATTCATGATTCATGATTTGATTCATGATTCATGATTCAATTCATGATTCATGATTCATGATTCAATTCATAATTCATGATTCATGATTCATGATTCAATTCATGATTCATGATTCATGATTCATGATTCATGATTTATGATTCAATTCATGATTCATGATTCATGATTCAATTCATGATTCATGATTCACGATTCATGATTCATGATTCATGATTCGATTCATGATTCATGATTCGATTCATGATTCATGATTCATTATTCAATTCATGATTCATGATTCAATTCATGATTCAAGATTCATGATTCGATTCATGATTCATGATACAATTCATGATTCATGATTCATGATTCGATTTATGATTCATGATTCACGATTCATGATTCATGATTCGATTCATGATTCATGATTCATGATTCATGATTCAATTCATGATTCATGATTCATGATTCAATTCATGATTCATGATTCACGATTCATGATTCATGATTCGATTCATGATTCATAATTCAATTCATGATTCGAATCGTGATTCAACTCATATTTCATGATTCGATTTATGATTCATGATTCATGATTCATGATTCATGATTCAATTCATGATTCATGATTCATGATTCGATTCATGATTCATGATTTATGATTCAATTCATGATTCATGATTCATGATTTGATTCATGATTCATGATTCGATTCATGATTCAATTTATGATTGAAGATTCATGATTCGATTCATGATTCATGATACAATTCATGATTCATGATTCATGATTCATGATTCGATTTATGATTCAATTCATGATTCATGATTCGATTCATGATTCATGATTCAATTCATGATTCATGATTCATGATTCGATTCATGATTCATGATTCATGATTCATGATTCATGATTCATGATTCAATTCATGATTCATGATTCATGATTCAATTCATGATTTATGATTCGATTCATGATTCTTGACTCATGATTCATGATTTGATTCATGATTCATGATTCATTATTCAATTCATGATTCATGATTCAATTCATGATTCAAGATTCATGATTCGATTCATGATTCATGATACAATTCATGATTCATGATTCATGATTCATGATTCATGATTCAATTCATGATTCATGATTCATGATTCATGATTCATGATTCATGATTCATGATTCAATTCATGATTCATGATTCAATTCATGATTCACGATTCATGATTCATGATTCATGATTCATGATTCATGATTCATGATTCAATTCATGATTCATGATTCAATTCATGATTAATGATTCAAGATTCATGATTCATGATTCAATTCATGATTCATGATTCAATCCATGATTCGAATCGTGATTCAACTCATATTTCATGATTCGATTTATGATTCATGATTCATGATTCATGATTCATGATTCAATTCATGATTCATGATTCGATTCATGATTCATGATTTATGATTCAATTCATGATTCATGATTCATGATTCGATTCATGATTCATGATTCGATTCATGATTTATGATTCAATTTATGATTGAAGATTCATGATTCGATTCATGATTCATGATACAATTCATGATTCATGATTCATGATTCGATTCATGATTCAATTCATGATTCATGATTCGATTCATGATTCATGATTCAATTCATGATTCATGATTCATGATTCATGATTCAATTCATGATTCATGATTCGATTCATGATTCATGATTCATGATTCAATTCATGATTCACGATTCATGATTCAATTCATGATTCATGATTCATGATTCATGATTCGATTCATGATTTATGATTCATGATTCGATTTATGATTCATGATTCATGATTCATGATTCATGATTCAATTCATGATTCATAATTCATGATTCAATTCATGATTCATGATTCATGATTCATGATTCATGATTCAATTCATGATTCATGATTCATGATTCAATTCATAATTCATGATTCATGATTCAATTCATGATTCATAATTCATGATTCAATTCATGATTCATGATTCATGATTCATGATTCATGATTCAATTCATGATTCATGATTCATGATTCAATTCATAATTCATGATTCATGATTCATGATTCAATTCTTGATTCATGATTCATGATTCATAATTCATGATTCATGATTCATGATTCATGATTCGATTTATGATTCATGATTCATGATTCATGATTCAATTCATGATTCATGATTCATGATTCGATTTAAGATTCATAATTCATGATTCATGATTCATGATTCGATTTAAGATTCATAATTTATGATTCATGATTCATGATTCAATTCATGATTCATGATTCATGATTCAATTCATGATTCATGATTCATGATTCATGATTCATGATTCGATTTAAGATTCATAATTTATGATTCATGATTCATGATTCAATTCATGATTCATGATTCATGATTCAATTCATGATTCATGATTCATGATTCATGATTCATGATTCATGATTCAATTCATGATTCATGATTCATGATTCGATTCATGATTCATGATTCGATTCATGATTCATGATTCATTATTCAATTCATGATTCATGATTCATGATTCAAGATTCATGATTCATGATTCAAGATTCATGATTCATGATTCAAGATTCATGATTCATGATTCAATTCATGATTCATTATTCAATTCATGATTCATGATTCATGATTCAATTCATGATTCATGATTTATGATTCAATTCATGATTCATGATTCATGATTCATGATTCGATTCATGATTCATGATTCGATTTATGATTCATGATGCATGATTTATGATTCATGATTCATGATTCATGATTCAATTCATGATTCATGATTCATGATTCAAATCATGATTCATGATTTATGATTCGATTTAAGATTCATAATTCATGATTCATGATTCATGATTCGATTTAAGATTCATAATTTATGATTCATGATTCATGATTCAATTCATGATTCATGATTCATGATTCAATTCATGATTCATGATTCGATTCATGATTCTTGATTCATGATTCATGATTCGATTTATGATTCATAATTCATGATTCATGATTCATGATTCAATTCATGATTCATGATTCATGATTCAATTCATGATTCATGATTCATGATTCAATTCATGATTCATGATTTATGATTCAATTCATGATATATGATTCATGATTCATGATTCGATTCATGATTCATTATTCGATTTATGATTCATGATGCATGATTCATGATTCATGATTCATGATTCATGATTCAATTCATGATTCATGATTCATGATTCAATTCATGATTCATGATTTATGATTCAATTCATGATTCATGATTCATAATTCATGATTTGATTCATGATTCATGATTCGATTTATGATTCATGATGCATGATTCATGATTCATGATTCATGATTCATGATTCAATTCATGATTCATGATTCATGATTCAATTCATAATTCATGATTCATGATTCATGATTTAATTCATGATTCATGATTCATGATTCGATTCATGATTCATGATTCATGATTCGATTTATGATTCATGATTCATGATTCATGATTCATGATTCATGATTCAATTCATGATTCATGATTTATGATTCAATTCATGATTCATGATTCATGATTCATGATTCATGATTTATGATTCAATTCATGATTCATGATTCATGATTCATGATTCATGATTCATGATTCATGATTCGATTCATGATTCAATTCATGATTCAAAATTACATTCATGATTCTTGATTCATGATTTATGATTCGATTCATGATTCATGATTCAATTCATGATTCATGATTTATGATTCATGATTCAATTCATGATTCATGATTCATGATTCAATTCATGATTCATGATTCAATTCATGATTCTTGACTCATGATTCATGATTCGATTCATGATTCATGATTCATTATTAAATTCATGATTCATGATTCAATTCATGATTCAAGATTCATGATTCGATTCATGATTCATGATACAATTCATGATTCATGATTCATGATTCAAGATTCATGATTCATGATTCAATTCATGATTCATGATTCAATTCATGATTCGAATCGTGATTCAACTCATATTTCATGATTCGATTTATGATTCATAATTCATGATTCATGATTCATAATTCAATTCATGATTCATGATTCATGATTCAATTCATTATTCATGATTTATGATTCAATTCATGATTCATGATTCATGATTCATGATTCGATTCATGATTCATGATTCGATTTATGATTCATGATGCATGATTTATGATTCATGATTCATGATTCATGATTCAATTCATGATTCATGATTCATGATTCAATTCATGATTCATGATTTATGATTCGATTTAAGATTCATAATTCATGATTCATGATTCATGATTCGATTTAAGATTCATAATTTATGATTCATGATTCATGATTCAATTCATGATTCATGATTCATGATTCAATTCATGATTCATGATTCATGATTCATGATTCATGATTCATGATTCATGATTCATGATTCATGATTCAATTCATGATTCATGATTCATGATTCGATTCATGATTCATGATTCGATTCATGATTCGATTCATGATTCTTGATTCATGATTCATGATTCATGATTCATGATTCATGATTCATTATTCAATTTATGATTCATGATTCATGATTCATGATTCAATTCATGATTCATGATTCATGATTCGATTTAAGATTCATAATTCATGATTCATGATTCATGATTCGATTTAAGATTCATAATTTATGATTCATGATTCATGATTCAATTCATGATTCATGATTCATGATTCAATTCATGATTCATGATTCATGATTCATGATTCATGATTCGATTTAAGATTCATAATTATTGATTCATGATTCATGATTCAATTCATGATTCATGATTCATGATTCAATTCATGATTCATGATTCATGATTCATGATTCATGATTCATGATTCATGATTCATGATTCAATTCATGATTCATGATTCATGATTCGATTCATGATTCATGATTCGATTCATGATTCATGATTCATTATTCAATTCATGATTCATGATTCATGATTCAAGATTCATGATTCATGATTCAATTCATGATTCATGATTCAATTCATGATTCGAATCGTGATTCAACTCATATTTCATGATTCGATTTATGATTCATAATTCATGATTCATGATTCATGATTCAATTCATGATTCATGATTCATGATTCAATTCATGATTCATGATTTATGATTCAATTCATGATTCATGATTCATGATTCATGATTCGATTCATGATTCATGATTCGATTTATGATTCATGATGCATGATTTATGATTCATGATTCATGATTCATGATTCAATTCATGATTCATGATTCATGATTCAATTCATGATTCATGATTTATGATTCGATTTAAGATTCATAATTCATGATTCATGATTCATGATTCGATTTAAGATTCATAATTTATGATTCATGATTCATGATTCAATTCATGATTCATGATTCATGATTCAATTCATGATTCATGATTCATGATTCATGATTCATGATTCATGATTCATGATTCATGATTCAATTCATGATTCATGATTCATGATTCGATTCATGATTCATGATTCGATTCATGATTCTTGATTCATGATTCGATTTATGATTCATAATTCATGATTCATGATTCATGATTCAATTCATGATTCATAATTCATGATTCAATTCATGATTCATGATTCATGATTCAATTCATGATTCATGATTTATGATTCAATTCATGATTCATGATTCATGATTCATGATTCGATTCATGATTCATTATTCGATTTATGATTCATGATGCATGATTCATGATTCATGATTCATGATTCATGATTCAATTCATGATTCATGATTCATGATTCAATTCATGATTCATGATTTATGATTCAATTCATGATTCATGATTCATAATTCATGATTCAATTCATGATTCATGATTCGATTTATGATTCATGATGCATGATTCATGATTCATGATTCATGATTCAATTCATGATTCATGATTCATGATTCAATTCATAATTCATGATTCATGATTTAATTCATGATTCATGATTCGATTCATGATTCATGATTCATGATTCGATTTATGATTCATGATTCATGATTCATGATTCATGATTCATGATTCAATTCATGATTCATGATTTATGATTCAATTCATGATTCATGATTCATGATTCATGATTCATGATTTATGATTCAATTCATGATTCATGATTCATGATTCATGATTCATGATTCATGATTCGATTCATGATTCAATTCATGATTCAAAATTACATTCATGATTCTTGATTCATGATTTATGATTCGATTCATGATTCATGATTCAATTCATGATTCATGATTTATGATTCATGATTCAATTCATGATTCATGATTCATGATTCAATTCATGATTCATGATTCAATTCATGATTCATGATTCAATTCATGATTCTTGACTCATGATTCATGATTCGATTCATGATTCATGATTCATTATTAAATTCATGATTCATGATTCAATTCATGATTCAAGATTCATGATTCGATTCATGATTCATGATACAATTCATGATTCATGATTCATGATTCATGATTCATGATTCATGATTCGATTTATGATTCAATTCATGATTCATGATTCGATTCATGATTCAATTCATGATTCATGATTCATGATTCATGATTCATGATTCGATTCATGATTCATGATTCAATTCATGATTCAATTCATGATTCATGATTCATGATTCAATTCATGATTCATGATTCGATTCATGATTCATGATTCAATTCATGATTCATGATTCATGATTTAATTCATGATTCATGATTCATGATTCGATTCATGATTCATGATTCATGATTCGATTTATGATTCATGATTCGATTCATGATTCATGATTCATGATTCATGATTCAATTCATGATTCATGATTCATGATTTGATTCATGATTCATGATTCAATTCATGATTCATGATTCATGATTCAATTCATAATTCATGATTCATGATTCATGATTCAATTCATGATTCATGATTCATGATTCATGATTCATGATTTATGATTCAATTCATGATTCATGATTCATGATTCAATTCATGATTCATGATTCACGATTCATGATTCATGATTCATGATTCGATTCATGATTCATGATTCATGATTCATTAATTCAATTCATGATTCATGATTCATGATTCGATTCATGATTTATGATTCGATTTAAGATTCATAATTCATGAATTATGATTCATGATTCATGATTTATGATTTAATTCATGATTCATGATTCATGATTCATGATTTATAATTTAATTCATGATTCATGATTCATGATTCAATTCATGATTCATGATTCATGATTCATGATTCATGATTCATGATTCGATTCATGATTCATGATTCGATTCATGATTCTTGATTCATGATTCATGATTCGATTCATGATTCATGATTCATGATTCAATTCATGATTCATGATTCATGATTCATGATTCAATTCATGATTCGATTCATGATTCATGATTCAATTCATGATTCATGATTCAATTCATGATTCATGATTCAAGATTCATGATTCATGATTCAATTCATGATTCATGATTCAAGATTCATGATTCATGATTCAATTCATGATTCATGATTCAATTCATGATTCGAATCCTGATTAAACTCATGATTCATGATTCGATTTATGATTCATGATTCATGATTCATGATTCATGATTCATGATTCATTATTCAATTCATGATTCATGATTCATGATTCAAGATTCATGATTCATGATTCAATTCATGATTCATGATTCAATTCATGATTCGAATCGTGATTCAACTCATATTTCATGATTCGATTTATGATTCATAATTCATGATTCATGATTCATGATTCAATTCATGATTCATGATTCATGATTCAATTCATGATTCATGATTTATGATTCAATTCATGATTCATGATTCGATTCATGATTCATGATTCGATTTATGATTCATGATGCATGATTTATGATTCATGATTCATGATTCATGATTCAATTCATGATTCATGATTCATGATTCAATTCATGATTCATGATTTATGATTCGATTTAAGATTCATAATTCATGATTCATGATTCATGATTCGATTTAAGATTCATAATTTATGATTCATGATTCATGATTCAATTCATGATTCATGATTCATGATTCAATTCATGATTCCATGATTCATGATTCATGATTCATGATTCATGATTCATGATTCAATTCATGATTCATGATTCATGATTCGATTCATGATTCATGATTCGATTCATGATTCTTGATTCATGATTCGATTTATGATTCATAATTCATGATTCATGATTCATGATTCAATTCATGATTCATAATTCATGATTCAATTCATGATTCATGATTCATGATTCAATTCATGATTCATGATTTATGATTCAATTCATGATTCATGATTCATGATTCATGATTCGATTCATGATTCATTATTCGATTTATGATTCATGATGCATGATTCATGATTCATGATTCATGATTCATGATTCAATTCATGATTCATGATTCATGATTCAATTCATGATTCATGATTTATGATTCAATTCATGATTCATGATTCATAATTCATGATTCAATTCATGATTCATGATTCGATTTATGATTCATGATGCATGATTCATGATTCATGATTCATGATTCAATTCATGATTCATGATTCATGATTCAATTCATAATTCATGATTTAATTCATGATTCATGATTCGATTCATGATTCATGATTCATGATTCGATTTATGATTCATGATTCATGATTCATGATTCATGATTCATGATTCATGATTCATGATTCAATTCATGATTCATGATTTATGATTCAATTCATGATTCATGATTCATGATTCATGATTTATGATTCAATTCATGATTCATGATTCATGATTCATGATTCATGATTCATGATTCGATTCATGATTCAATTCATGATTCAAAATTACATTCATGATTCTTGATTCATGATTTATGATTCGATTCATGATTCATGATTCAATTCATGATTCATGAATTTATGATTCATGATTCAATTCATGATTCATGATTCATGATTCAATTCATGATTCATGATTCAATTCATGATTCATGATTCAATTCATGATTCTTGACTCATGATTCATGATTCGATTCATGATTCATGATTCATTATTAAATTCATGATTCATGATTCAATTCATGATTCAAGATTCATGATTCGATTCATGATTCATGATACAATTCATGATTCATGATTCATGATTCATGATTCATGATTCATGATTCGATTTATGATTCAATTCATGATTCATGATTCGATTCATGATTCAATTCATGATTCATGATTCATGATTCATGATTCATGATTCGATTCATGATTCATGATTCAATTCATGATTCAATTCATGATTCATGATTCATGATTCAATTCATGATTCATGATTCGATTCATGATTCATGATTCAATTCATGATTCATGATTCATGATTTAATTCATGATTCATGATTCATGATTCGATTCATGATTCATGATTCATGATTCGATTTATGATTCATGATTCGATTCATGATTCATGATTCATGATTCATGATTCAATTCATGATTCATGATTCATGATTTGATTCATGATTCATGATTCAATTCATGATTCATGATTCATGATTCAATTCATAATTCATGATTCATGATTCATGATTCAATTCATGTTCATGATTCATGATTCATGATTCATGATTTATGATTCAATTCATGATTCATGATTCATGATTCAATTCATGATTCATGATTCACGATTCATGATTCATGATTCATGATTCGATTCATGATTCATGATTCATTAATTCAATTCATGATTCATGATTCATGATTCGATTCATGATTTATGATTCGATTTAAGATTCATAATTCATGAATTATGATTCATGATTCATGATTTATGATTTAATTCATGATTCATGATTCATGATTCATGATTTATAATTTAATTCATGATTCATGATTCATGATTCAATTCATGATTCATGATTCATGATTCATGATTCATGATTCATGATTCGATTCATGATTCATGATTCGATCATGATTCTTGATTCATGATTCATGATTCGATTCATGATTCATGATTCATGATTCAATTCATGATTCATGATTCATGATTCATGATTCAATTCATGATTCGATTCATGATTCATGATTCAATTCATGATTCATGATTCAATTCATGATTCATGATTCAAGATTCATGATTCATGATTCAATTCATGATTCATGATTCAAGATTCATGATTCATGATTCAATTCATGATCATGATTCAATTCATGATTCGAATCCTGATTAAACTCATGATTCATGATTCGATTTATGATTCATGATTCATGATTCATGATTCATGATTCATGATTCGATTCATGATTCATGATTCAATTCATGATTCATGATTCATGGTTCATGATTCATGATTCGATTCATGATTCATGATTCGATTCATGATTCATGATTCAATTCATGATTCATGATTCAATTCATGATTCATGATTCATGATTCATGATTCGATTCATGATTCATGATTTGATTTATGATTCATGATGCATGATTCATGATTCATGATTCATGATTCATGATTCAATTCATGATTCATGATTCATGATTCAATTCATAATTCATGATTCATGATTCATGATTCAATTCATGATTCATGATTCATGATTCGATTTATGATTCATGATTCATGATTCATGATTCATGATTCATGATTCAATTCATGATTCATGATTCATGATTCATGATTCAATTCATGATTCATGATTCATTATTCAATTCATGATTCTTGATTCAATTCATGATTCAAGATTCATTATTCAATTCATGATTCTTGATTCAATTCATGATTCAAGATTCATGATTCGATTCATGATTCATGATACAATTCATGATTCATGATTCATGATTCGATTTATGATTCATGATTCAATTCATGATTCATGATTCATGATTCATGATTCAATTCATGATTCATGATTCATGATTTGATTCATGATTCATGATTCAATTCATGATTCATTATTCATATTTCATGAATCGATTTATGATTCATGATTCATGATTCATGATTCATGATTCAATTCATGATTCATGATTCATGATTCAATTCATGATTCATGATTCATGGTTCATGATTCATGATTCGATTCATGATTCATGATTCGATTCATGATTCATGATTCAATTCATGATTCATGATTCGATTCATGATTCTTGACTCATGATTCATGATTCGATTCATGATTCATGATTCATTATTCAATTCATGATTCATGATTCAATTCATGATTCAAGATTCATGATTCGATTCATGATTCTTGATACAATTCATGATTCATGATTCGATTTATGATCATGATTCAATTCATGATTCATGATTCATGATTCATGATTCAATTCATGATTCATGATTCATGATTCGATTCATGATTCATGATTCATGATTCATGATTACAATTCATGATTCATTATTCATGATTCATGATTCGATTTATGATTCATGATTCATGATTCATGATTCATGATTCATGATTCAATTCATGATTCATGATTCATGATTCAATTCATGATTCATGATTCATGATTCATGATTCATGATTCAATTCATGATTCATAATTCATAATTCAATTCATAATTCATGATTCATGATTCATGATTCGATTCATGATTCATGATTCATGATTCATGATTCATGATTCATGATTCATGATTCAATTCATGATTCACGATTTATGATTCAATTCATGATTCATGATTTATGATTCATGATTCATGATTCATGATTCATGATTCATGATTCATGATTCAATTCATGATTCATGATTCATGATTCGATTCATGATTTATGATTCAATTCATGATTCTTGATTCATGATTCATGATTCAATTCATGATTCATGATTCATGATTCATGATTCAATTCATGATTCATGATTCGATTCATGATTCAATTCATGATTCATGATTCGATTCATGATTCATGATTTATTATTCAATTCATGATTCATGATCCATGATTCAATTCATGATTCAAGATTCATGATTCGATTCATGATTCAATTCATGATTCGATTCATGATTAAATTCATGATTCATGATTCGATTCATGGTTCATGATTCAATTCATGATTCATGATTCATGATTCAATTCATGATTCAATTCATGATTCGATTCATGATTAAATTCATGATTCATGATTCGATTCATGGTTCATGATTCAATTCATGATTCATGATTCAATTCATGATTCAATTCATGATTCATGATTCATGATTCAATTCATGATTCAATTCATGATTCATGATTCATGATTCATGATTCAATTCATGATTCAATTCATGATTCATGATTCATGATTTAATTTATGATTCATGATTCATGATTCATGATTCAATTCTTGATTCATGATTCATAATTCAGTTCATGATTCAATTCAAGATTCATGATTCATGATTCAATTCATGATTCATGATTCATGATTCAATCATGATTCATGATTCAATTTATGATTCATGATTCATGATTCAATTCATGATTCATGATTCGATTCATGATTCAATTCATGATTCATGATTCATGATTCAATTTATGATTCATGATTCATGATTCATGATTCAATTCATGATTCATGATTCATGATTCATGATTCAATTCATGATTCATGATTCATTTCATGATTCAATTCATGATTCATGATTTAATTTATAATTCATGATTCAATTCATGATTCAATTCATGAATCATGATTCATGATTCAATTCATAATTCACTTCATAATTCATGATTCATGATTCATAATTCGATTCATGATTCATGATTCATGATTCATGATTCAATTAATGATTCATGATTTATGATTCATGATTTATGATTCATGATTCATGATTCATGATTCGATTCATGATTCATGATTCATGATTCATGATTCAATTCATGATTCATGATTCATGATTCGATTCATGATTCATGATTCGATTCATGATTCTTGAATCATGATTCATGATTCAATTCATGATTCATGATTCATGATTCATGATTCATGATTCATGATTCAATTCATGATTCATGATTCGATTCATGATTCATGATGCGATTCATGATTCATGATTCATTATTCAATTCATGATTCATGATCCATGATTCAATTCATGATTCAAGATTCATGATTCGATTCATGATTCATGATTCAATTCATGATTCAAGATTCATGATTCTATTCATGATTCATGATACAATTCATGATTCATGATTCGATTCATGGTTCATGATTCAATTCATGATTCATGATTCATGATTCAATTTATGATTCATGATTCATGATTCAATTCTTGATTCATGATTCATAATTCAATTCATGATTCATGATTCAATTTATGATTCATGATTCAATTCATGATTCATGATTCATGATTCAATTCATGATTCATGATTCAATTTATGATTCATGATTCATGATTCAATTCATGATTCATGATTCGATTCATGATTCAATTCATGATTCATGATTCATGATTGAAATTCATGATTCATGATTCATGATTGAATTCATGATTCATGATTCATGATTCATGATTCAATTCATGATTCATGATTCATTTCATGATTCAATTCATGATTCATGATTCATTTCATGATTCAATTCATGATTCATGATTTAATTTATAATTCATGATTCAATTCATGATTCAATTCATGAATCATGATTCATGATTCAATTCATGATTCACTTCATGATTCATGATTATGGTTCAATTTATGATTCATGATTCATGATTCAATTCATAATTCAATTTATGATTCAGGATTTAATTCATGATTCATGATTCATGATTCAATTAATGATTCATGATTCATGATTCATGATTCGATTTATGATTCATGATTCATGATTCATGATTCATGATTCATGATTCAATTCATGATTCATGATTCATGATTCATGATTCAATTCATGATTCATGATTCGATTCATGATTCTTGACTCATGATTCATGATTCGATTCATGATTCATGATTCATTATTCAATTCATGATTCATGATTCAATTCATGATTCAAGATTCATGATTCGATTCATGATTCATGATACAATTCATGATTCATGATTCATGATTCGATTTATGATTCATGATTCAATTCAAGATTCATGATTCATGATTCAATTCATGATTCATGATTCATGATTCGATTCATGATTCATGATTCATGATTCAATTCATGATTCATTATTCATGATTCATGATTCGATTCATGATTCCTGATTCATGATTCATGATTCATGATTCATGATTCAATTCATGATTCATGATTCATGATTCAATTCATGATTCATGATTCATGATTAATTAATCAATTCATGATTCATAATTCATAATTCAATTCATAATTCATGATTCATGATTCATGATTCGATTCATGATTCATGATTCATGATTCATGATTCATGATTCATGATTCAATTCATGATTCATGATTTATGATTCAATTCATGATTCATGATTTATGATTCATGATTCATGATTCATGATTCATGATTCATGATTCAATCATGATTCATGATTCATGATTCGATTCATGATTCATGATTCATGATTCGATTCATGATTCATGATTCAATTCATGATTCTTGAATCATGATTCATGATTCAATTCATGATTCATGATTCAATTCATGATTCAATTCATGATTCATGATTCGATTCATGATTCATGATTCATTATTCAATTCATGATTCATGATTCAATTCATGATTCAAGATTCATGATTCGATTCATGATTCATGATACAATTCATGATTCATGATTCATGATTCGATTTATGATTCATGATTCAATTCAAGATTCATGATTCATGATTCAATTCATGATTCATGATTCATGATTCGATTCATGATCCATGATTCATGATTCAATTCATGATTCATTATTCATGATTCATGATTCGATTTATGATTCCTGATTCATGATTCATGATTCATGATTCATGATTCAATTCATGATTCATGATTCATGATTCAATTCATGATTCATGATTCATGATTAATTAATCAATTCATGATTCATAATTCATAATTCAATTCATAATTCATGATTCATGATTCATGATTCGATTCATGATTCATGATTCATGATTCATGATTCATGATTCAATTCATGATTCATGATTTATGATTCAATTCATGATTCATGATTTATGATTCATGATTCATGATTCATGATTCATGATTCATGATTCAATTCATGATTCATGATTCATGATTCGATTCATGATTCATGATTCATGATTCGATTCATGATTCATGATTCAATTCATGATTCTTGAATCATGATTCATGATTCAATTCATGATCATGATTCAATTCATGATTCAATTCATGATTCATGATTCGATTCATGATTCATGATTTATTATTCAATTCATGATTCATGATCCATGATTCAATTCATGATTCAAGATTCATGATTTGATTCATGATTCATGATTCAATCATGATTCGATTCATGATTAAATTCATGATTCATGATTCGATTCATGATTCATGATTCAATTCATGATTCATGATTCATGATTCAATTCATGATTCAATTCAAGATTCATGATTCATGATTCAATTCATGATTCATGATTCATGTTTCAATTTATGATTCATGATTCATGATTCTTGATTCATGATTCAATTCATGATTCATGATTCGATTCATGATTCAATTCATGATTCATGATTCATGTTTCAATTTATGATTCATGATTCATGATTCTTGATTCAATTCATGATTCATGATTCATGATTCATGATTCATGATTCAATTCATGATTCATGATTCATTTCATGATTCAATTCATGATTCATGATTTAATTTATAATTCATGATTCAATTCATGATTCAATTCATGAACCATGATTCGTGATTCAATTCATGATTCACTTCATAATTCATGATTCATGATTCATGATTTGATTCATGATTCATGATTCATGATTCATGATTCAATTCATGATTCATGATTTATGATTCAATTCATGATTCATGATTTATGATTCATGATTCATGATTCATGATTCATGATTCGATTCATGATTCATGATTCATGATTCATGATTCGATTCATGATTCATGATTCGATTCATGATTCTTGAATCATGATTCATAATTCAATTCATGATTCATGATTCATGATTCATGATTCATGATTCATGATTCAATTCATGATTCATGATTCGATTCATGATTCAATTCATGATTCATGATTCGATTCATGATTCATGATTCATTATTCAATTCATGATTCATGATCCATGATTCAATTCATGATTCAAGATTCATGATTCGATATATGATTCATGATTCAATTCATGATTCAAGATTCATGATTCGATATATGATTCATGATACAATTCATGATTCATGATTCGATTCATGATTAAATTCATGATTCATGATTCGATTCATGGTTCATGATTCAATTCATGATTCATGATTTATGATTCAATTCATGATTCAATTTATGATTCAGGATTTAATTCATGATTCATGATTCATGATTCAATTAATGATTCATGATTCATGATTCAATTCATGATTTATTATTCATGATTCATGATTCTTGATTCAAATCATGATTCGTGATTCATCATTCAATTCATGATTCATGATTCAATTCTTGATTCATGATTCATTTCATGATTCATGATTCATGATTCAATTTATGATTCATGATTCATGATTCATGAACTAATTCATGATTCATGATTCAATTCATGATTCATGATTCATGATTCATGATTCATGATTCGATTCATGATTCATGATTCATGATTCATGATTCAATTCATGATTCATGATTCATGATTCGATTCATGATTCATGATTCGATTCATGATTCATGATTCAATTCATGATTCTTGATTCATGATTCATGATTCGATTCATGATTCATGAATCATGATTCAATTTATGATTCATGATTCATGACTCATGATTCGATTCATGATTCATGATTCATGATTCAATTCATGATTCATGATACATGATTCATGATTCATGATTCAATTCATGATTCATGATTTATGATTCGATTCATGATTCATGATTCATGATTCATGATTCAATTCATGATTCAATTCATGATTCATGACTCATGATTCGGTTCATGATTCATGATTCATGATTCAATTCATGATTCATGATTCATGATTCATGATTCAATTCATGATTCATGATTTATGATTCGATTCATGATTCATAATTCAATTCATGATTTTTGATTCATGATTCATGATTCAATTCATGATTCATTATTTGATTCATGATTCATGATTCAATTCATTAATCATGATTCATGATTCATGATTCATGATTCAATTCATGATTCATGACTCAATTCATAATTCATAATTCAAGATTCATGATTCAATTCATGATTCATGATTCATGATTCAATTCATGATTCATGATTCATGATTCATGATTCAATTCATGATTCATGATTCATGATTCAATTCATGATTCATGATTCATGATGCATGATTCATGATTCATGATTCGATTCATGATTCTTGACTCATGATTCATGATTCGATTCATGATTCATGATTCATTATTCAATTCATGATTCATTATTCATGATTCATGATTCATGATTCGATTCATGATTTATGATTTATGATTCAATTCATGATTCATGATTCATGATTCAATTCATGATTCATGATTTATGATTCGATTCATGATTCATGATTCGATTCATGATTCTTGATTCATGATTCATGATTCAATTCATGATTCAATTCATGATTCATGATTCATGATTCAATTCATGATTCATGATATATGATTCATGATTCATGATTCAATTCATGATTCATGATTTATGATTCGATTCATGATTCATGATTCATGATTCAATTCATGATTCATGATTTATGATTCGATTCATGATTCAATTCATGATTCATGATTCATGACTCATGATTCGATTCATGATTCATGATTCATGATTCAATTCATGATTCATGATTCATGATTCATGATTCAATTCATGATTCATGATTTATGATTCGATTCATGATTCATGATTCAATTCATGATTCTTGATTCATGATTCATGATTCAATTCATGATTCAATTCATGATTCATTATTTGATTCATGATTCATGATTTAATTCATTAATCATGATTCATGATTCATGATTCATGATTCATGATTCATGATTTAATTCATGATTCATGACTCAATTCATAATTCATAATTCAAGATTCATGATTCATGATTCAATTCATGATTCATGATTCATGATTCAATTCATGATTCATGATTCATGATTCAATTCATGATTCATGATTCATGATGCATGATTCATGATTCATGATTCGATTCATGATTCTTGACTCATGATTCATGATTCGATTCATGATTCATGATTCATTATTCAATTCATGATTCATGATTCATGATTCAATTCATGATTCAAGATTTATGATTCGATTAATGATTCATGATACAATTCATGATTCATGATTCATGATTCGAATTATGATTCAATTCATGATTCATGATTCGATTCATGGTTCATGATTCAATTCTTGATTCATAATTTAATTCATGATTCAATTCAAGATTCATGACTCATGATTCAATTCATGATTCATGATTCATGATTCAATTCATGATTCATGTTTCAATTTATGATTCATGATTCATGATTCAATTCATGATTCATGATTCGATTCATGATTCAATTCTTGATTCATGATTCATGATTCAATTCATGATTCATGATTCATGATTCATGATTCAATTCATGATTCTTGATTCATGATTCAATTCATGATTCATGATTCAATTCATGATTCATGATTCATGATTCATGATTCAATTCATGATTTATGATTCATGATTCAATTCATGATTTATGATTCATGATTCATGATTCATGATTCGATTCATGATTTATGATTTATGATTCAATTCATGATTCATGATTCATGATTCGATTCATGATTCGATTTATGATTCTTGATTCATGATTCATGATTCGATTCATGATTCATGATTTATGATTCAATTCATGATTCATGATTCATGATTCATGATTCCTGATTCAATACATGATTCATAATTCATGATTCAATTCATGATTCATGATTCATGATTCATGATTCAATTCATGATTCATGATTCATGATTCGATTCATGATTCATGATTCATGATTCATGATTCATGATTCAATTCATGATTCATGATTTATGATTCAATTCATGATCCATGATTTATGATTCATGATTCATGATTCATGTTTCATGATTCATGATTTATGATTCAATTCATGATTCATGATTCATGATTCATGATTCAATACATGATTCATGATTCATGATTCAATTCATGATTCATGATTCATGATTCATGATTCGATTCATGGTTCATGATTTGATTTATGATTCATGATGCATGATTCATGATTCATGATTCATGATTCAATTCATGATTAATGATTCATGATTCAATTCATAATTCATGATTCATGATTCATGATTCAATTCATGATTCATGATTCATGATTCGATTTATGATTCATGATTCATGATTCATGATTCATGATTCAATTCATGATTCATGATTCGATTCATGATTCATGATTCATTATTCAATTCATGATTCATGATTCAATTCATGATTCAAGATTCATGATTCGATTCATGATTCATGATACAATTCATGATTCATGATTCATGATTCGATTTATGATTCATGATTCAATTCATGATACATGATTCATGATTCATGATTCAATTCATGATTCATGATTCGATTCATGATTCATGATTCATGATTCAATTCATGATTCATTATTCATGATTCATGATTCGATTTATGATTCATGATTCATGATTCAATTCATGATTCATGATTCATGATTCGATTCATGATTCATGATTCATGATTCATGATTCATGATTCAATTCATGATTCATGATTTATGATTCAATTCATGATCCATGATTTATGATTCATGATTCATGATTCATGTTTCATGATTCATGATTTATGATTCAATTCATGATTCATGATTCATGATTCATGATTCGATTCATGGTTCATGATTTGATTTATGATTCATGATGCATGATTCATGATTCATGATTCATGATTCAATTCATGATTAATGATTCATGATTCAATTCATAATTCATGATTCATGATTCATGATTCAATTCATGATTCATGATTCATGATTCGATTTATGATTCATGATTCATGATTCATGATTCATGATTCAATTCATGATTCATGATTCGATTCATGATTCATGATTCATTATTCAATTCATGATTCATTATTCATGATTCATGATTCGATTTATTATTCATGATTCATGATTCATGATTCATGATTCAATTCATGATTCATGATTCATGATTCAATTCATGATTCATGATTCATGATTCATGATTCAATTAATGATTCATGATTCATGACTCATGATTCGATTCATGATTCATGATTCATGATTCAAATTATGATTCATGATACATGATTCATGATTCAATTCATGATTCATGATTCATGATTCGATTCATGATTCTTGATTCATGATTCATGATTTAATTCATGATTCAATTCATGATTCATGATTCATGACTCATGATTCAATTCATGATTCATGATTCATTCATGATTCTTGACTCATGATTCATGATTCGATTCATGATTCAATTCATGATTCATGATTCATGATTCATGATTAAATTCATGATTCATGATTCGATTCATGATTCTTGACTCATGATTCATAATTCGATTCATGATTCATAATTCATTATTCAATTCATGATTCATGATTTAATTCATGATTAAATTCATGATTCGATTCATGATTCATGATACAATTCATGATTCATGATTCATGATTCGATTTATGATTCATGATTCAATTCATGATTCATGATTCATGATTCATGATTCAATTCATGATTCATGATTCGATTCTTGATTCATGATTCATGATTCAATTCATGATTCATTATTCATGATTCATGATTCGATTTATGATTCATGATTCATGATTCAATTCATGATTCATGATTCATGATTCAATTCATGATTCATGATTCATGATTCATGATTCATTATTCAATTCATGATTCATAATTCATAATTCAATTCATAATTCATGATTCATGATTCAATTCATGATTCATGATTCATGATTCATGATTCATGATTCAATTCATGATTCATGATTTATGATTCAATTCATAATTCATGATTTATGCTTCATGATTCATGATTCATGATTCATGATTCATGATTCAATTCATGATTCATGATTCATGATTCATGATTCATGATTCAATACATGATTCATGATTCATGATTCATGATTCAATTCATGATTCATGATTCATGATTCATGATTCGATTCATGATTCATGATTTGATTTATGATTCATGATGCATGATTCATGATTCATGATTCATGATTCAATTCATGATTAATGATTCATGATTCAATTCATAATTCATGATTCATGATTCATGATTCAATTCATGATTCATGATTCATGATTCGATTTATGATTCATGATTCATGATTCATGATTCATGATTTATGATTCATGATTCAATTCATGATTCATGATTCATGATTCAATTCATGATTCATGATTCATGATTCAATTCATGATTCATGATTCGATTCATGATTCTTGACTCATGATTCATGATTCGATTCATGATTCAAGATTCATGATTCGATTCATGATTCATGATACAATTCATGATTCATGATTCGATTTATGATTCATGATTCAATTCATGATTCATGATTCATGATTCATGATTCAATTCATGATTCATGATTTGATTCATGATTCATGATTCATTATTCAATTCATGATTCATTATTCATGATTCATGATTCAATTCATGATTCAATTCATGATTCATGATTCATTATTCAATTCATGATTCATAATTCATAATTCATGATTCATGATTCATGATTCGATTCATGATTCATGATTTATGATTCATGATTCATGATTCATGATTCAATTCATGATTCATGATTTATGATTCAATTCATGATTCATGATTTATGATTCATGATTCATGATTCATGATTCATGATTCATGATTCATGATTCAATTCACGATTCATGATTCATGATTCGATTCATGATTCATGATTCGATTCATGATTCTTGAATCATGATTCATGATTCAATTCATGATTCATGATTCATGATTCATGATTCAATTCATGACTCATGATTCGATTCATGATTCAATTCATGATTCATGATTCGATTCATGATTCATGATTTATTATTCAATTCATGATTCATGATCCATGATTCAATTCATGATTCAAGATTCATGATTCGATTCATGATTCATGATTCAATTCATGATTCGATTCATGATTAAATTCATGATTCATGATTCGATTCATGGTTCATGATTCAATTCATGATTCATGATTCATGATTCAATTCCAGATTCATGATTCATGATTTAATTCATGATTCAATTCAAGATTCATGATTCATGATTCAATTCATGATTCATGATTCAATTCATGACTCATGATTCAATTTATGATTCATGATTCATGATTCATGATTCAATTCATGATTCATGATTCATGATTCATGATTCAATTCATGATTCATGATTCATTTCATGATTCAATTCATGATTCATGATTTAATTTATAATATATGATTCAATTCATGATTCAATTCATGATTCATGATTCATGATTCATGATTCAATTCATGATTCATGATTTATGATTCATGATTCAATTCATGATTCATGATTAATTTCATGATTTAATTCATGATTCATGATTTAATTTATAATTCATGATTCAATTCATGATTCAATTCATGAATCATGATTCATGATTCAATTCATGATTCACTTCATGATTCATGATTCATGGTTCAATTTATGATTCATGATTCATGATTCAATTCATAATTCAATTTATGATTCAGGATTTAATTCATGATTCATGATTCAATTAATGATTCATGATTCATGATTCATGATTCGATTTATGATTCATGATTCATGATTCATGATTCATGATTCATGATTCAATTCATGATTCATGATTTATGATTCATGATTCAATTCATGATTCATGATTCGATTCATGATTCTTGACTCATGATTCATGATTCGATTCATGATTCATGATTCATTATTCAATTCATGATTCATGATTCAATTCATGATTCAAGATTCATGATTCTATTCATGATTCATGATACAATTCATGATTCATGATTCGATTTATGATTCATGATTCAATTCATGATTCATGATTCATGATTCAATTCATGATTCATGATTCATGATTCGATTCATGATTCATGATTCATGATTCAATTCATGATTCATTATTCATGATTCATGATTCGATTTATGATTCATGATTCATGATTCATGATTCATGATTCATGATTCAATTCATGATTCATAATTCATGATTCAATTCATGATTCATGATTCATAATTCATAATTCAATTCATGATTCATAATTCATAAGTCAATTCATAATTCATGATTCATGATTCATGATTCGATTCATGATTCATGATTCATGATTCATGATTCAATTCATGATTCATGATTTATGATTCAATTCATGATTCATGATTTATGATTCATGATTCATGATTCATGATTCATGATTCATGATTCAATTCATGATTCATGATTCATGATTCGATTCATGATTCATGATTCGATTCATGATTCTTGAATCATGATTCATGATTCGATTCATGATTCATGATTCATGATTCATGATTCATGATTTATTATTCAATTCATGATTTATGATTCATGATTCAATTCATGATTTATGATTCATGATTCATGATTCATGATTCGATTCATGATTTATGATTTATGATTCAATTCATGATTCATGATTCATGATTCGATTCATGATTCGATTTATGATTCTTGATTCATGATTCATGATTCGATTCATGATTCATGATTTATGATTCAATTCATGATTCATGATTCATGATTCATGATTCCTGATTCAATACATGATTCATAATTCATGATTCAATTCATGATTCATGATTCATGATTCATGATTCAATTCATGATTCATGATTCATGATTCGATTTATGATTCTTGATTCATGATTCATGATTCATGATTCATGATTCATGATTCATGATTCATGATTCATTTCATGATTCTTGACTCATGATTCATGATTCGATTCATGATTCATGATTCATTATTCAATTCATGATTCATGATTCAATTCATGATTCAAGATTCATGATTCGATTCATGATTCATGATACAATTCATGATTCATGATTCATGATTCGATTTATGATTCATGATTCAATTCATGATTCATGATTCATGATTCATGATTCAATTCATGATTCATGATTCGATTCATGATTCATGATTCATGATTCAATTCATGATTCATTATTCATGATTCATGATTCGATTTATGATTCATGATTCATGATTCAATTCATGATTCATGATTCATGATTCGATTCATGATTCATGATTCATGATTCATGATTCATGATTCAATTCATGATTCATGATTTATGATTCAATTCATGATCCATGATTTATGATTCATGATTCATGATTCATGTTTCATGATTCATGATTTATGATTCAATTCATGATCCATGATTTATGATTCATGATTCATGATTCATGTTTCATGATTCATGATTTATGATTCAATTCATGATTCATGATTCATGATTCATGATTCAATACATGATTCATGATTCATGATTCAATTCATGATTCATGATTCATGATTCATGATTCGATTCATGGTTCATGATTTGATTTATGATTCATGATGCATGATTCATGATTCATGATTCATGATTCAATTCATGATTAATGATTCATGATTCAATTCATAATTCATGATTCATGATTCATGATTCAATTCATGATTCATGATTCATGATTCGATTTATGATTCATGATTCATGATTCATGATTCATGATTCAATTCATGATTCATGATTCGATTCATGATTCATGATTCATTATTCAATTCATGATTCATGATTCAATTCATGATTCAAGATTCATGATTCGATTCATGATTCATGATACAATTCATGATTCATGATTCATGATTCGATTTATGATTCATGATTCAATTCATGATTCATGATTCATGATTCATGATTCAATTCATGATTCATGATTCGATTCATGATTCATGATTCATGATTCAATTCATGATTCATTATTCATGATTCATGATTCGATTTATGATTCATGATTCATGATTCAATTCATGATTCATGATTCATGATTCGATTCATGATTCATGATTCATGATTCATGATTCATGATTCAATTCATGATTCATGATTTATGATTCAATTCATGATCCATGATTTATGATTCATGATTCATGATTCATGTTTCATGATTCATGATTTATGATTCAATTCATGATTCATGATTCATGATTCATGATTCAATACATGATTCATGATTCATGATTCAATTCATGATTCATGATTCATGATTCATGATTCGATTCATGGTTCATGATTTGATTTATGATTCATGATGCATGATTCATGATTCATGATTCATGATTCAATTCATGATTAATGATTCATGATTCAATTCATAATTCATGATTCATGATTCATGATTCAATTCATGATTCATGATTCATGATTCGATTTATGATTCATGATTCATGATTCATGATTCATGATTCATGATTCAATTCATGATTCATGATTCGATTCATGATTCATGATTCATTATTCAATTCATGATTCATTATTCATGATTCATGATTCGATTTATTATTCATGATTCATGATTCATGATTCATGATTCAATTCATGATTCATGATTCATGATTCAATTCATGATTCATGATTCATGATTCATGATTCAATTAATGATTCATGATTCATGACTCATGATTCGATTCATGATTCATGATTCATGATTCAAATTATGATTCATGATACATGATTCATGATTCAATTCATGATTCATGATTCATGATTCGATTCATGATTCTTGATTCATGATTCATGATTTAATTCATGATTCAATTCATGATTCATGATTCATGACTCATGATTCAATTCATGATTCATGATTCATTCATGATTCTTGACTCATGATTCATGATTCGATTCATGATTCAATTCATGATTCATGATTCATGATTCATGATTAAATTCATGATTCATGATTCGATTCATGATTCTTGACTCATGATTCATAATTCGATTCATGATTCATAATTCATTATTCAATTCATGATTCATGATTTAATTCATGATTAAATTCATGATTCGATTCATGATTCATGATACAATTCATGATTCATGATTCATGATTCGATTTATGATTCATGATTCAATTCATGATTCATGATTCATGATTCATGATTCAATTCATGATTCATGATTCGATTCTTGATTCATGATTCATGATTCAATTCATGATTCATTATTCATGATTCATGATTCGATTTATGATTCATGATTCATGATTCAATTCATGATTCATGATTCATGATTCAATTCATGATTCATGATTCATGATTCATGATTCATTATTCAATTCATGATTCATAATTCATAATTCAATTCATAATTCATGATTCATGATTCAATTCATGATTCATGATTCATGATTCATGATTCATGATTCAATTCATGATTCATGATTTATGATTCAATTCATAATTCATGATTTATGCTTCATGATTCATGATTCATGATTCATGATTCATGATTCAATTCATGATTCATGATTCATGATTCATGATTCATGATTCAATACATGATTCATGATTCATGATTCATGATTCAATTCATGATTCATGATTCATGATTCATGATTCGATTCATGATTCATGATTTGATTTATGATTCATGATGCATGATTCATGATTCATGATTCATGATTCAATTCATGATTAATGATTCATGATTCAATTCATAATTCATGATTCATGATTCATGATTCAATTCATGATTCATGATTCATGATTCGATTTATGATTCATGATTCATGATTCATGATTCATGATTTATGATTCATGATTCAATTCATGATTCATGATTCATGATTCAATTCATGATTCATGATTCATGATTCAATTCATGATTCATGATTCGATTCATGATTCTTGACTCATGATTCATGATTCGATTCATGATTCAAGATTCATGATTCGATTCATGATTCATGATACAATTCATGATTCATGATTCGATTTATGATTCATGATTCAATTCATGATTCATGATTCATGATTCATGATTCAATTCATGATTCATGATTTGATTCATGATTCATGATTCATTATTCAATTCATGATTCATTATTCATGATTCATGATTCAATTCATGATTCAATTCATGATTCATGATTCATTATTCAATTCATGATTCATAATTCATAATTCATGATTCATGATTCATGATTCGATTCATGATTCATGATTTATGATTCATGATTCATGATTCATGATTCAATTCATGATTCATGATTTATGATTCAATTCATGATTCATGATTTATGATTCATGATTCATGATTCATGATTCATGATTCATGATTCATGATTCAATTCACGATTCATGATTCATGATTCGATTCATGATTCATGATTCGATTCATGATTCTTGAATCATGATTCATGATTCAATTCATGATTCATGATTCATGATTCATGATTCAATTCATGACTCATGATTCGATTCATGATTCAATTCATGATTCATGATTCGATTCATGATTCATGATTTATTATTCAATTCATGATTCATGATCCATGATTCAATTCATGATTCAAGATTCATGATTCGATTCATGATTCATGATTCAATTCATGATTCGATTCATGATTAAATTCATGATTCATGATTCGATTCATGGTTCATGATTCAATTCATGATTCATGATTCATGATTCAATTCCAGATTCATGATTCATGATTTAATTCATGATTCAATTCAAGATTCATGATTCATGATTCAATTCATGATTCATGATTCAATTCATGACTCATGATTCAATTTATGATTCATGATTCATGATTCATGATTCAATTCATGATTCATGATTCATGATTCATGATTCAATTCATGATTCATGATTCATTTCATGATTCAATTCATGATTCATGATTTAATTTATAATATATGATTCAATTCATGATTCAATTCATGATTCATGATTCATGATTCATGATTCAATTCATGATTCATGATTTATGATTCATGATTCAATTCATGATTCATGATTAATTTCATGATTTAATTCATGATTCATGATTTAATTTATAATTCATGATTCAATTCATGATTCAATTCATGAATCATGATTCATGATTCAATTCATGATTCACTTCATGATTCATGATTCATGGTTCAATTTATGATTCATGATTCATGATTCAATTCATAATTCAATTTATGATTCAGGATTTAATTCATGATTCATGATTCAATTAATGATTCATGATTCATGATTCATGATTCGATTTATGATTCATGATTCATGATTCATGATTCATGATTCATGATTCAATTCATGATTCATGATTTATGATTCATGATTCAATTCATGATTCATGATTCGATTCATGATTCTTGACTCATGATTCATGATTCGATTCATGATTCATGATTCATTATTCAATTCATGATTCATGATTCAATTCATGATTCAAGATTCATGATTCTATTCATGATTCATGATACAATTCATGATTCATGATTCGATTTATGATTCATGATTCAATTCATGATTCATGATTCATGATTCAATTCATGATTCATGATTCATGATTCGATTCATGATTCATGATTCATGATTCAATTCATGATTCATTATTCATGATTCATGATTCGATTTATGATTCATGATTCATGATTCATGATTCATGATTCATGATTCAATTCATGATTCATAATTCATGATTCAATTCATGATTCATGATTCATAATTCATAATTCAATTCATGATTCATAATTCATAAGTCAATTCATAATTCATGATTCATGATTCATGATTCGATTCATGATTCATGATTCATGATTCATGATTCAATTCATGATTCATGATTTATGATTCAATTCATGATTCATGATTTATGATTCATGATTCATGATTCATGATTCATGATTCAATTCATGATTCATGATTCATGATTCGATTCATGATTCATGATTCGATTCATGATTCTTGAATCATGATTCATGATTCGATTCATGATTCATGATTCATGATTCATGATTCATGATTCATGATTCAATTCATGATTCATGATTCGATTCATGATTCAATTCATGATTCATGATTCGATTCATGATTCATGATTTATTATTCAATTCATGATTTATGATTCATGATTCAATTCATGATTTATGATTCATGATTCATGATTCATGATTCGATTCATGATTTATGATTTATGATTCAATTCATGATTCATGATTCATGATTCGATTCATGATTCGATTTATGATTCTTGATTCATGATTCATGATTCGATTCATGATTCATGATTTATGATTCAATTCATGATTCATGATTCATGATTCATGATTCCTGATTCAATACATGATTCATAATTCATGATTCAATTCATGATTCATGATTCATGATTCATGATTCAATTCATGATTCATGATTCATGATTCGATTTATGATTCTTGAATCATGATTCATGATTCATGATTCATGATTCATGATTCATGATTCATGATTCATGATTCATGATTCATTTCATGATTCTTGACTCATGATTCATGATTCGATTCATGATTCATGATTCATTATTCAATTCATGATTCATGATTCAATTCATGATTCAAGATTCATGATTCGATTCATGATTCATGATACAATTCATGATTCATGATTCATGATTCGATTTATGATTCATGATTCAATTCATGATTCATGATTCATGATTCATGATTCAATTCATGATTCATGATTCGATTCATGATTCATGATTCATGATTCAATTCATGATTCATTATTCATGATTCATGATTCGATTTATGATTCATGATTCATGATTCAATTCATGATTCATGATTCATGATTCGATTCATGATTCATGATTCATGATTCATGATTCATGATTCAATTCATGATTCATGATTTATGATTCAATTCATGATCCATGATTTATGATTCATGATTCATGATTCATGTTTCATGATTCATGATTTATGATTCAATTCATGATTCATGATTCATGATTCATGATTCAATACATGATTCATGATTCATGATTCAATTCATGATTCATGATTCATGATTCATGATTCGATTCATGGTTCATGATTTGATTTATGATTCATGATGCATGATTCATGATTCATGATTCATGATTCAATTCATGATTAATGATTCATGATTCAATTCATAATTCATGATTCATGATTCATGATTCAATTCATGATTCATGATTCATGATTCGATTTATGATTCATGATTCATGATTCATGATTCATGATTCAATTCATGATTCATGATTCGATTCATGATTCATGATTCATTATTCAATTCATGATTCATGATTCAATTCATGATTCAAGATTCATGATTCGATTCATGATTCATGATACAATTCATGATTCATGATTCATGATTCGATTTATGATTCATGATTCAATTCATGATTCATGATTCATGATTCATGATTCAATTCATGATTCATGATTCGATTCATGATTCATGATTCATGATTCAATTCATGATTCATTATTCATGATTCATGATTCGATTTATGATTCATGATTCATGATTCAATTCATGATTCATGATTCATGATTCGATTCATGATTCATGATTCATGATTCATGATTCATGATTCAATTCATGATTCATGATTTATGATTCAATTCATGATCCATGATTTATGATTCATGATTCATGATTCATGTTTCATGATTCATGATTTATGATTCAATTCATGATTCATGATTCATGATTCATGATTCAATACATGATTCATGATTCATGATTCAATTCATGATTCATGATTCATGATTCATGATTCGATTCATGGTTCATGATTTGATTTATGATTCATGATGCATGATTCATGATTCATGATTCATGATTCAATTCATGATTAATGATTCATGATTCAATTCATAATTCATGATTCATGATTCATGATTCAATTCATGATTCATGATTCATGATTCGATTTATGATTCATGATTCATGATTCATGATTCATGATTCATGATTCAATTCATGATTCATGATTCGATTCATGATTCATGATTCATTATTCAATTCATGATTCATTATTCATGATTCATGATTCGATTTATTATTCATGATTCATGATTCATGATTCATGATTCAATTCATGATTCATGATTCATGATTCAATTCATGATTCATGATTCATGATTCATGATTCAATTAATGATTCATGATTCATGACTCATGATTCGATTCATGATTCATGATTCATGATTCAAATTATGATTCATGATACATGATTCATGATTCAATTCATGATTCATGATTCGATTCATGATTCTTGATTCATGATTCATGATTTAATTCATGATTCAATTCATGATTCATGATTCATGACTCATGATTCAATTCATGATTCATGATTCATTCATGATTCTTGACTCATGATTCATGATTCGATTCATGATTCAATTCATGATTCATGATTCATGATTCATGATTAAATTCATGATTCATGATTCGATTCATGATTCTTGACTCATGATTCATAATTCGATTCATGATTCATAATTCATTATTCAATTCATGATTCATGATTTAATTCATGATTAAATTCATGATTCGATTCATGATTCATGATACAATTCATGATTCATGATTCATGATTCGATTTATGATTCATGATTCAATTCATGATTCATGATTCATGATTCATGATTCAATTCATGATTCATGATTCGATTCTTGATTCATGATTCATGATTCAATTCATGATTCATTATTCATGATTCATGATTCGATTTATGATTCATGATTCATGATTCAATTCATGATTCATGATTCATGATTCAATTCATGATTCATGATTCATGATTCATGATTCATTATTCAATTCATGATTCATAATTCATAATTCAATTCATAATTCATGATTCATGATTCATGATTTGATTCATGATTCATGATTCATGATTCATGATTCAATTCATGATTCATGATTTATGATTCAATTCATAATTCATGATTTATGCTTCATGATTCATGATTCATGATTCATGATTCATGATTCAATTCATGATTCATGATTCATGATTCATGATTCATGATTCAATACATGATTCATGATTCATGATTCATGATTCAATTCATGATTCATGATTCATGATTCATGATTCGATTCATGATTCATGATTTGATTTATGATTCATGATGCATGATTCATGATTCATGATTCATGATTCAATTCATGATTAATGATTCATGATTCAATTCATAATTCATGATTCATGATTCATGATTCAATTCATGATTCATGATTCATGATTCGATTTATGATTCATGATTCATGATTCATGATTCATGATTTATGATTCATGATTCAATTCATGATTCATGATTCATGATTCAATTCATGATTCATGATTCATGATTCAATTCATGATTCATGATTCGATTCATGATTCTTGACTCATGATTCATGATTCGATTCATGATTCAAGATTCATGATTCGATTCATGATTCATGATACAATTCATGATTCATGATTCGATTTATGATTCATGATTCAATTCATGATTCATGATTCATGATTCATGATTCAATTCATGATTCATGATTTGATTCATGATTCATGATTCATTATTCAATTCATGATTCATTATTCATGATTCATGATTCAATTCATGATTCAATTCATGATTCATGATTCATTATTCAATTCATGATTCATAATTCATAATTCATGATTCATGATTCATGATTCGATTCATGATTCATGATTTATGATTCATGATTCATGATTCATGATTCAATTCATGATTCATGATTTATGATTCAATTCATGATTCATGATTTATGATTCATGATTCATGATTCATGATTCATGATTCATGATTCATGATTCAATTCACGATTCATGATTCATGATTCGATTCATGATTCATGATTCGATTCATGATTCTTGAATCATGATTCATGATTCAATTCATGATTCATGATTCATGATTCATGATTCAATTCATGACTCATGATTCGATTCATGATTCAATTCATGATTCATGATTCGATTCATGATTCATGATTTATTATTCAATTCATGATTCATGATCCATGATTCAATTCATGATTCAAGATTCATGATTCGATTCATGATTCATGATTCAATTCATGATTCGATTCATGATTAAATTCATGATTCATGATTCGATTCATGGTTCATGATTCAATTCATGATTCATGATTCATGATTCAATTCCAGATTCATGATTCATGATTTAATTCATGATTCAATTCAAGATTCATGATTCATGATTCAATTCATGATTCATGATTCAATTCATGACTCATGATTCAATTTATGATTCATGATTCATGATTCATGATTCAATTCATGATTCATGATTCATGATTCATGATTCAATTCATGATTCATGATTCATTTCATGATTCAATTCATGATTCATGATTTAATTTATAATATATGATTCAATTCATGATTCAATTCATGATTCATGATTCATGATTCATGATTCAATTCATGATTCATGATTTATGATTCATGATTCAATTCATGATTCATGATTAATTTCATGATTTAATTCATGATTCATGATTTAATTTATAATTCATGATTCAATTCATGATTCAATTCATGAATCATGATTCATGATTCAATTCATGATTCACTTCATGATTCATGATTCATGGTTCAATTTATGATTCATGATTCATGATTCAATTCATAATTCAATTTATGATTCAGGATTTAATTCATGATTCATGATTCAATTAATGATTCATGATTCATGATTCATGATTCGATTTATGATTCATGATTCATGATTCATGATTCATGATTCATGATTCAATTCATGATTCATGATTTATGATTCATGATTCAATTCATGATTCATGATTCGATTCATGATTCTTGACTCATGATTCATGATTCGATTCATGATTCATGATTCATTATTCAATTCATGATTCATGATTCAATTCATGATTCAAGATTCATGATTCTATTCATGATTCATGATACAATTCATGATTCATGATTCGATTTATGATTCATGATTCAATTCATGATTCATGATTCATGATTCAATTCATGATTCATGATTCATGATTCGATTCATGATTCATGATTCATGATTCAATTCATGATTCATTATTCATGATTCATGATTCGATTTATGATTCATGATTCATGATTCATGATTCATGATTCATGATTCAATTCATGATTCATAATTCATGATTCAATTCATGATTCATGATTCATAATTCATAATTCAATTCATGATTCATAATTCATAAGTCAATTCATAATTCATGATTCATGATTCATGATTCGATTCATGATTCATGATTCATGATTCATGATTCAATTCATGATTCATGATTTATGATTCAATTCATGATTCATGATTTATGATTCATGATTCATGATTCATGATTCATGATTCAATTCATGATTCATGATTCATGATTCGATTCATGATTCATGATTCGATTCATGATTCTTGAATCATGATTCATGATTCGATTCATGATTCATGATTCATGATTCATGATTCAATTCATGATTCATGATTCGATTCATGATTCAATTCATGATTCATGATTCGATTCATGATTCATGATTTATTATTCAATTCATGATTCATGATCCATGATTCAATTCATGATTCAAGATTCATGATTCGATTCATGATTCATGATTCAATTCATGATTCGATTCATGATTAAATTCATGATTCATGATTCGATTCATGGTTCATGATTCAATTCATGATTCATAATTCATGATTCAATTCATGATTCATGATTCATGATTCAATTCATGATTCAATTCATGATTCATGATTCATGATTCAATTTATGATTCATGATTCGTGATTCATGATTCAATTCTTGATTCATGATTCATAATTCAATTCATGATTCAATTCAAGATTCATGATTCATGATTCAATTTATGATTCATAATTCATGATTCAATTCATGATTCATGATTCGATTCATGATTCAATTCATGATTCATGATTCATGATTCAATTTATGATTCATGATTCATGATTCATGATTCAATTCATGATTCATGATTCATGATTCAATTCATGATTCATGATTCATTTCATGATTCAATTCATGATTCATGATTTAATTTATAATTCATGATTCAACTCATGATTCAATTCATGAATCATGATTCATGATTCAATTCATGATTCACTTCATAATTCATGATTCATGATTCATGATTCGATTCATGATTCATGATTCATGATTCATGATTCATGATTCATGATTCATGATTCAATTCATGATTCATGATTTATGATTCAATTCATGATTCATGATTTATGATTCATGATTCATGATTCATGATTCGATTCATGATTCATGATTCATGATTCATGATTGAATTCATGATTCATGATTCATAATTCGATTCATGATTCATGATTCTTTAATCATGATTCATGATTCAATTCATGATTCATGATTCATGATTCAATTCAGGATTCATGATTCATGATTCAATTCATGATTCATGATTCAATTCATGATTCAAGATTCATGATTCGATTCATGATTCATGATACAATTCATGATTCATGATTCATTATTCAATTCATGATTCATGATCCATGATTCAATTCATGATTCAAGATTCATGATTCGATTCATGATTCATGATTCAATTCATGATTCAAGATTCATGATTCGATTCATGATTCATGATACAATTCATGATTCATGATTAGATTCATGATTAAATTCATGATTCATGATTCGATTCATGGTTCATGATTCAATTCATGATTCATGATTCATGATTCAATTCATGATTCATGATTCATGATTCAATTCATGATTCAATTCAAGATTCATGATTCATGATTCAATTCATGATTCATGATTCATGATTAAATTCATGATTCATGATTCAATTTATGATTCATGATTCATGATTCAATTCATGATTCATGATTCGATTCATGATTCAATTCATGATTCATGATTCATGATTCATGATTCGATTCATGATTCCATTCATGATTCATGATTCATGATTCAATTCATGATTCATGATTCATGATTCATGATTCAATTCATGATTCATGATTCATGATTCAATTCATGATTCATGATTTAATTTATAATTCATGATTCAATTCATGATTCAATTCATGAATCATGATTCATGATTCAATTCATGATTCACTTCATGATTCATGATTCATGGTTCAATTTATGATTCATGATTCATGATTCAATTCATAATTCAATTTATGATTCAGGATTTAATTCATGATTCATGATTCATGATTCATGATTCAATTAATGATTCATGATTCATGATTCAATTCATGATTTATGATTCATGATTCATGATTCATGATTCATGATTCAATTCATGATTCTTGATTCATGATTCAATTCATGATTCATGATTCATGAATTAATTCATGATTCATGATTCAATTCATGATTCATGATTCATGATTCATGATTCATGATTCGATTCATGATTCATGATTCATGATTCAATTCATGATTCATGATTCGATTCATGATTCATGATTCGATTCATGATTCATGATTCGATTCATGATTCTTGATTCATGATTCATGATTCGATTCATGATTCATGATTCATAATTCAATTCATGATTCATGATTCATGATTTATGATTTAATTCATGATTCATGTTTCAATTTATGATTCATGATTCAATTCATGATTCATGATTCGATTCATGATTCAATTCATGATTCATGATTCATGATTCAATTCATGATTCATGATTCAATTCATGATTCATGATTCGATTCATGATTCAATTCATGATTCATGATTCATGATTCAATTCATGATTCATGATTCATGATTCAATTCATGATTCATGATTCATGATTCATGATTCAATTCATGATTCATGATTCATGATTCATGATTCAATTCATGATTTATGATTCATGATTCAATTCATGATTCATGATTCATGATTCATGATTCATGATTCAATTCATGATTCATGATTCATGATTCGATTCATGATTCATGATTCATGATTCGATTCATGATTCATGATTCGATTTATGATTCTTGATTCATGATTCATGATTCGATTCATGATTCATGATTTATGATTCAATTCATGATTCATGATTCATGATTCATGATTCATGATTCAATACATGATTCATGATTCATGATTCAATTCATAATTCATGATTCATGATTCATGATTCAATTCATGATTCATCATTCGATTCATGATTTTTTACTCATGATTCATGATTCGATTCATGTTTCATGATTCATTATTCAATTCATGATTCATGATTCATGATTCATGATTCAATTCATGATTCATGATTCATGACTCATGAATCGATTCATGATTCATGATTCATGATTCAATTCATGATTCATGATTCATGATTCATTAATTTATGATTCAATTCATGATTCATGATTTATGATTCGATTCATGATTCATGATTCGATTCATGATTCTTGATTCATGATTCATGATTCATGATTCAATTCATGATTCAATTCCTGATTCATGATTTGATTCATGATTCATGATTCATGATTCAATTCATGATTCATGATTTGATTCATGATTCATGATTCATGATTCATGATTCATGATTCATGATTCATGATTCATGATTCAATTCATGATTCATGATTCAATTCATAATTCATAATTCAAGATTCATGATTCATGATTCAATTCATGATTCATGATTCAATTCATGATTCATGATTCAATTCATAATTCATGATCCATGATTCATGATTCATGATTCAATTCATGATTCAATTCATGATTCATGATTCATGATTCATGATTCATGATTCATTATTCGATTCATGATTCTTGACTCATGATTCATGATTCGATTCATGATTCATGATTCATTATTCAATTCATGATTCATGATTCATGATTCAATTCATGATTCAAGATTCATGATTCGATTCATGATTCATGATACAATTCATGATTCATGATTCATGATTCATGATTCATGATTCATGATTCATGATACAATTCATGATTTATGCTTCATGATTCATGATTCATGATTCATGATTCATGATTCATGATTCAATTCATGATTCATGATTCATGATTCATGATTCATGATTCAATACATGATTCATGATTCAATTCATGATTCATGATTCATGATTCATGATTCGATTCATGATTCATGATTTGATTTATGATTCATGATGCATGATTCATGATTCATGATTCATGATTCAATTCATGATTAATGATTCATGATTCAATTCATAATTCATGATTCATGATTCATGATTCAATTCATGATTCATGATTCAATTTATGATTCATGATTCATGATTCATGATTCATGATTCAATATTCATGATTCATGATTCATGATTCAATTCATGATTCATGATTCATGATTCAATTCATGATTCATGATTCGATTCATGATTCTTGACTCATGATTCATGATTCGATTCATGATTCATGATTCATTATTCAATTCATGATTCATGATTCAATTCATGATTCATGATTCATGATTCGATTTATGATTCATGATTCAATTCATGATTCATGATTCATGATTCATGATTCAATTCATGATTCATGATTCGATTCATGATTCATGATTCATTATTCAATTCATGATTCATTATTCATGATTCATGATTCGATTTATGATTCATGATTCATGATTCATGATTCATGATTCATGATTCATGATTCAATTCATGATTCATGATTCATGATTCATGATTCATTATTCAATTCATGATTCATAATTCATAATTCAATTCATAATTCATGATTCATGATTCATGATTCGATTCATGATTCATGATTTATGATTCATGATTCATGATTCATGATTCAATTCATGATTCATGATTTATGATTCAATTCATGATTCATGATTTATGATTCATGATTCATGATTCATGATTCATGATTCATGATTCATGATTCAATTCATGATTCATGATTCATGATTCGATTCATGATTCGATTCATGATTCTTGAATCATGATTCATGATTCAATTCATGATTCATGATTCATGATTCATGATTCGATTCATGATTCATGATTTGATTTATGATTCATGATGCATGATTCATGATTCATGATTCATGATTCATGATTCAATTCATGATTCATGATTCATGATTCAATTCATAATTCATGATTCATGATTCATGATTCATGATTCAATTCATGATTCATGATTCGATTCATGATTCTTGACTCATGATTCATGATTAGATTCATGATTCAATTCATGATTCATGATTTATGATTCATGATTCAATTCATGATTCATGATTCGATTCATGATTCTTGACTCATGATTCATGATTCGATTGATCATGATTCATGATTCAATTCATGATTCAAGATTCATGATTCGATTCATGATTCATGATACAATTCATGATTCATGATTCATGATTCGATTTATGATTCATGATTCAATTCATGATTCATGATTCATGATTCATGATTCAATTCATGATTCATGATTCGATTCATGATTCATGATTCATGATTCATGATTCATGATTCAATTCATGATTCATTATTCATGATTCATGATTCGATTTATGATTCATGATTCATGATTCAATTCATGATTCATGATTCATGATTCAATTCATGATTCATGATTCATGATTCATGATTCATTATTCAATTCATGATTCATAATTCATAATTCAATTCATAATTCATGATTCATGATTTGATTCATGATTCATGATTCATGATTCATGATTCAATTCATGATTCATGATTTATGATTCAATTCATGATTCATGATTCATGATTCATGATTCATGATTCATGATTCATGATTCAATTCATGATTCATGATTCATGATTCATGATTCATGATTCGATTCATGATTCATGATTTGATTTATGATTCATGATGCATGATTCATGATTCATGATTCATGATTCAATTCATGATTAATGATTCATGATTCAATTCATAATTCATGATTCATGATTCATGATTCAATTCATGATTCATGATTCATGATTCGATTTATGATTCATGATTCATGATTCATGATTCATGATTCATGATTAATGATTCATGATTCATGATTAATGATTCAATTCATGATTCATGATTCATGATTCAGTTCATGATTCATGATTCGATTCATAATTCATGATTCATGATTCATGATTCAATTCATGATTCAAGATTCATGATTCGATTCATGATTCATGATACAATTCATGATTCATGATTCATGATTCGATTTATGATTCATGATTCAATTCATGATTCATGATTCATGATTCATGATTCAATTCATGATTCATGATTTGATTCATGATTCATGATTCATTATTCAATTCATGATTCATTATTCATGATTCATGATTCGATTTATGATTCATGATTCATGATTCAATTCATGATTCAATTCATGATTCATGATTCATTATTCAATTAATGATTCATAATTCATAATTCAATTCATAATTCATGATTCATGATTCATGATTCGTTTCATGATTCATGATTTATGATTCATGATTCATGATTCATGATTCAATTCATGATTCATGATTTATGATTCAATTCATGATTCATGATTTATGATTCATGATTCATGATTCATGATTCATGATTCATGATTCAATTCACGATTCATGATTCATGATTCGATTCATGATTCATGATTCGATTCATGATTCTTGAATCATGATTCATGATTCAATTCATGATTCATGATTCATGATTCATGATTCAATTCATGACTCATGATTCGATTCATGATTCAATTCATGATTCATGATTCAATTCATGATTCATGATTCATGATTCATGATTCAATTCATGACTCATGATTCGATTCATGATTCAATTCATGATTCATGATTCGATTCATGATTCATGATTTATTATTCAATTCATGATTCATGATCCATGATTCAATTCATGATTCAAGATTCATGATTCGATTCATGATTCATGATTCAATTCATGATTCGATTCATGATTAAATTCATGATTCATGATTCGATTCATGGTTCATGATTCAATTCATGATTCATGATTCATGATTCAATTCCAGATTCATGATTCATGATTTAATTCATGATTCAATTCATGATTCATGATTCAATTTATGATTCATGATTCATGATTCATGATTCAATTCTTGATTCATGATTCATAATTCAATTCATGATTCAATTCAAGATTCATGATTCATGATACAATTCATGATTCATGATTCATGATTCAATTCATGATTCATGATTCAATTTATGATTCATGATTCATGATTCATGATTCAATTCATGATTCATGATTCATGATTCATGATTCAATTCATGATTCATGATTCATTTCATGATTCAATTCATGATTCATGATTTAATTTATAATATATGATTCAATTCATGATTCAATTCATGATTCATGATTCATGATTCATGATTCAATTCATAATTCAATTTATGATTCAGGATTTAATTCATGATTCATGATTCAATTAATGATTCATGATTCATGATTCATGATTCATGATTCGATTTATGATTCATGATTCATGATTCATGATTCATGATTCATGATTCATGATTCAATTCATGATTCATGATTTATGATTCATGATTCAATTCATGATTCATGATTCGATTCATGATTCTTGACTCATGATTCATGATTCGATTCATGATTCATGATTCATTATTCAATTCATGATTCATGATTCAATTCATGATTCAAGATTCATGATTCTATTCATGATTCATGATACAATTCATGATTCATGATTCGATTTATGATTCATGATTCAATTCATGATTCATGATTCATGATTCAATTCATGATTCATGATTCATGATTCGATTCATGATTCATGATTCATGATTCAATTCATGATTCATTATTCATGATTCATGATTCGATTTATGATTCATGATTCATGATTCATGATTCATGATTCATGATTCAATTCATGATTCATGATTCATGATTCAATTCATGATTCATAATTCATAATTCAATTCATGATTCATAATTCATAATTCAATTCATAATTCATGATTCATGATTCATGATTCGATTCATGATTCATGATTCATGATTCATGATTCATGATTCATGATTCATGATTCAATTCATGATTCATGATTTATGATTCAATTCATGATTCATGATTTATGATTCATGATTCATGATTCATGATTCATGATTCATGATTCAATTCATGATTCATGATTCATGATTCGATTCATGATTCATGATTCGATTCATGATTCTTGAATCATGATTCATGATTCGATTCATGATTCATGATTCATGATTCATGATTCAATTCATGATTCATGATTCGATTCATGATTCAATTCATGATTCATGATTCGATTCATGATTCATGATTTATTATTCAATTCATGATTCATGATCCATGATTCAATTCATGATTCAAGATTCATGATTCGATTCATGATTCATGATTCAATTCATGATTCGATTCATGATTAAATTCATGATTCATGATTCGATTCATGGTTCATGATTCAATTCATGATTCATAATTCATGATTCAATTCATGATTCATGATTCATGATTCAATTCATGATTCAATTCATGATTCATGATTCATGATTCAATTTATGATTCATGATTCGTGATTCATGATTTAATTCTTGATTCATGATTCATAATTCAATTCATGATTCAATTCAAGATTCATGATTCATGATTCAATTCATGATTCATGATTCATGATTCAATTCATGATTCATGATTCAATTTATGATTCATAATTCATGATTCAATTCATGATTCATGATTCGATTCATGATTCAATTCATGATTCATGATTCATGATTCAATTTATGATTCATGATTCATGATTCATGATTCAATTCATGATTCATGATTCATGATTCATGATTCATGATTCATGATTCAATTCATGATTCATGATTCATTTCATGATTCAATTCATTAATCATGATTTAATTTATAATTCATGATTCAACTCATGATTCAATTCATGAATCATGATTCTTGATTCAATTCATGATTCACTTCATAATTCATGATTCATGATTCATGATTCGATTCATGATTCATGATTCATGATTCATGATTCATGATTCATGATTCATGATTCAATTCATGATTCATGATTTATGATTCAATTCATGATTTATGATTTATGATTCATGATTCATGATTCATGATTCGATTCATGATTCATGATTCATGATTCATGATTGAATTCATGATTCATGATTCATGATTCATGATTCAATTCATGATTCATGATTTATGATTCAATTCATGATTCATGATTTATGATTCATGATTCATGATTCATGATTCGATTCATGATTCATGATTCATGATTCATGATTGAATTCATGATTCATGATTCATAATTCGATTCATGATTCATGATTCTTTAATCATGATTCATGATTCAATTCATGATTCATGATTCATGATTCAATTCATGATTCATGATTCATGATTCAATTCATGATTCATGATTCAATTCATGATTCAAGATTCATGATTCGATTCATGATTCATGATACAATTCATGATTCATGATTCATTATTCAATTCATGATTCATGATCCATGATTCAATTCATGATTCAAGATTCATGATTCGATTCATGATTCATGATTCAATTCATGATTCAAGATTCATGATTCGATTCATGATTCATGATACAATTCATGATTCATGATTAGATTCATGATTAAATTCATGATTCATGATTCGATTCATGGTTCATGATTCAATTCATGATTCATGATTCATGATTCAATTCATGATTCATGATTCATGATTCAATTCATGATTCAATTCATGATTCATGATTCATGATTCAATTTATGATTCATGATTCATGATTCATGATTCAATTCTTGATTCATGATTCATAATTCAATTCATGATTCAATTCAAGATTCATGATTCATGATTCAATTTATGATTCATGATTCATGATTAAATTCATGATTCATGATTCAATTTATGATTCATGATTCATGATTCAATTCATGATTCATGATTGAATTCATGATTCAATTCATGATTCATGATTCATGATTCATGATTCGATTCATGATTCCATTCATGATTCATGATTCATGATTCAATTCATGATTCATGATTCATGATTCATGATTCAATTCATGATTCATGATTCATGATTCAATTCATGATTCATGATTTAATTTATAATTCATGATTCAATTCATGATTCAATTCATGAATCATGATTCATGATTCAATTCATGATTCACTTCATGATTCATGATTCATGGTTCAATTTATGATTCATGATTCATGATTCAATTCATAATTCAATTTATGATTCAGGATTTAATTCATGATTCATGATTCATGATTCATGATTCAATTAATGATTCATGATTCATGATTCAATTCATGATTTATGATTCATGATTCATGATTCATGATTCAATTCATGATTCTTGATTCATGATTCAATTCATGATTCATGATTCAATTCTTGATTCATGATTCAATTCATGATTCATGATTCATGATTCAATTTATGATTCATGATTCATGATTCATGAATTAATTCATGATTCATGATTCAATTCATGATTCATGATTCATGATTCATGATTCATGATTCAATTCATGATTCATGATTCATGAATTAATTCATGATTCATGATTCAATTCATGATTCATGATTCATGATTCATGATTCATGATTCGATTCATGATTCATGATTCATGATTCAATTCATGATTCATGATTCATGATTCGATTCATGATTCATGATTCGATTCATGATTCATGATTCGATTCATGATTCTTGATTCATGATTCATGATTCGATTCATGATTCATGATTCATAATTCAATTCATGATTCATGATTCATGATTTATGATTTAATTCATGATTCATGTTTCAATTTATGATTCATGATTCAATTCATGATTCATGATTCGATTCATGATTCAATTCATGATTCATGATTCATGATTCAATTCATGATTCATGATTCATAATTCAATTCATGATTCATGATTCATGATTTATGATTTAATTCATGATTCATGTTTCAATTTATGATTCATGATTCAATTCATGATTCATGATTCGATTCATGATTCAATTCATGATTCATGATTCATGATTCAATTCATGATTCATGATTCGATTCATGATTCAATTCATGATTCATGATTCATGATTGAATTCATGATTCATGATTCATGATTCATGATTCAATTCATGATTCATGATTCATGATTCATGATTCAATTCATGATTCATGATTCATGATTCAATTCATGATTCATGATTCATGATTCATGATTCAATTCATGATTTATGATTCATGATTCAATTCATGATTCATGATTCATGATTCATGATTCATGATTCAATTCATGATTCATGATTCATGATTCGATTCATGATTCATGATTCATGATTCGATTCATGATTCATGATTCGATTTATGATTCTTGATTCATGATTCATGATTCGATTCATGATTCATGATTTATGATTCAATTCATGATTCATGATTCATGATTCATGATTCAATACATGATTCATGATTCTTGATTCATGATTCGATTCATGATTCATGATTTATGATTCAATTCATGATTCATGATTCATGATTCATGATTCAATACATGATTCATGATTCATGATTCAATTCATAATTCATGATTCATGATTCATGATTCAATTCATGATTCATCAATGGATTCATGATTTTTTACTCATGATTCATGATTCGATTCATGTTTCATGATTCATTATTCAATTCATGATTCATGATTCATGATTCATGATTCAATTCATGATTCATGATTCATGACTCATGATTCGATTTATGATTCATGATTCATGATTCAATTCATGATTCATGATTCATGATTCATTAATTTATGATTCAATTCATGATTCATGATTTATGATTCGATTCATGATTCTTGATTCATGATTCATGATTCATGATTCAATTCATGATTCAATTCATGATTCATGATTTGATTCATGATTCATGATTCATGATTCAATTCATGATTCATGATTTGATTCATGATTCATGATTCATGATTCATGATTCATGATTCATGATTCATGATTCAATTCATGATTCATGATTCAATTCATAATTCATAATTCAAGATTCATGATTCATGATTCAATTCATGATTCATGATTCAATTCATGATTCATGATTCAATTCATAATTCATGATTCATGATTCATGATTCATGATTCAATTCATGATTCAATTCATGATTCATGATTCATGATTCATGATTCATGATTCATGATTCATGATTCGATTCATGATTCTTGACTCATGATTCATGATTCGATTCATGATTCATGATTCATTATTCAATTCATGATTCATGATTCATGATTCAATTCATGATTCAAGATTCATGATTCGATTCATGATTCATGATACAATTCATGATTCATGATTCATGATTCAAGATTCATGATTCAATTCATGATTCATGATTCATGATTCAAGATTCATGATTCAATTCATGATTCATGATTCGATTCATGGTTCATGATTCAATTCTTGATTCATGATTCATAATTTAATTCATGATTCAATTCAAGATTCATGACTCATGAGTCAATTCATGATTCATGATTCATGATTCAATTCTTGATTCATGATTCATAATTTAATTCTTGATTCAATTCAAGATTCATGACTTATGATTCAATTCATGATTCATGATTTATGATTTAATTCATGATTCATGTTTCAATTTATGATTCATGATTCAATTCATGATTCATGATTCGATTCATGATTCAATTCATGATTCATGATTCATGATTCAATTCATGATTCATGATTCGATTCATGATTCAATTCATGATTCATGATTCATGATTCAATTCATGATTCATGATTCATGATTCAATTCATGATTCATGATTCATGATTCATGATTCAATTCATGATTCATGATTCATGATTCAATTCATGATTCATGATTCATGATTCATGATTCAATTCATGATTTATGATTCATGATTCAATTCATGATTCATGATTCATGATTCATGATTCAATTCATGATTAATGATTCGATTCATGATTCATGATTCATGATTCGATTCATGATTCATGATTCGATTTATGATTCTTGATTCATGATTCATGATTCGATTCATGATTCATGATTTATGATTCAATTCATGATTCATGATTCATGATTCATGATTCATGATTCAATACATGATTCATGATTCATGATTCAATTCATAATTCATGATTCATGATTCATGATTCAATTCATGATTCATCATTCGATTCATGATTTTTTACTCATGATTCATGATTCGATTCATGTTTCATGATTCATTATTCAATTCATGATTCATGATTCATGATTCAATTCATGATTCATGATTCATGATTCAATTCATGATTCATGATTCATGATTCATGATTCAATTCATGATTCATGATTCAATTCATGATTCATGATTCATGATTCATGATTCATGATTCATGATTCATGATTCGATTCATAATTCTTGACTCATGATTCATGATTCGATTCATGATTCATGATTCATTATTCAATTCATGATTCATGATTCATGATTCAATTCATGATTCAAGATTCATGATTCGATTCATGATTCATGATACAATTCATGATTCATGATTCATGATTCGATTCATGATTCAATTCATGATTCGATTCATGGTTCATGATTCAATTCTTGATTCATGATTCATAATTTAATTCATGATTCAATTCAAGATTCATGACTCATGATTCAATTCATGATTCATGATTCATGATTCAATTCTTGATTCATGATTCATAATTTAATTCATGATTCAATTCAAGATTCATGACTCATGATTCAATTCATGATTCATGATTCATGATTCAATTCATGATTCATGTTTCAATTTATGATTCATGATTCATGATTTAATTCATGATTCATGATTCGATTCATGATTCAATTCATGATTCATGATTCATGATTCAATTCATGATTCATGATTCATGATTCATGATTCAATTCATGATTCATGATTCATGATTCATGATTCAATTCATGATTCATGATTCATGATTCAATTCATGATTTATGATTCATGATTCAATTCATGATTCATGATTCATGATTCATGATTCATGATTCGATTCATGATTCATGATTCGATTTATTATTCTTGATTCATGAATTATGATTCGATTCATGATTCATGATTTATGATTCAATTCATGATTCATGATTCATGATTCGATTCATGATTCATGATTCGATTTATTATTCTTGATTCATGAATTATGATTCGATTCATGATTCATGATTTATGATTCAATTCATGATTCATGATTCATAATTCATGATTCATGATTCAATACATGATTCATGATTCATGATTCTATTCATAATTCATAATTCATGATTCATGATTCAATTCATGATTCATCATTCGATTCATGATTTTTTACTCATGATTCATGATTCGATTCATGTTTCATGATTCATTATTCAATTCATGATTTATGATTCATGATTCATGATTCAATTCATGATTCAAGATTCATGATTTGATTCATGATTCATGATTCAATTCAGGATTCTTGATTCATGATTCATGATTCGATTCATGATTCATGATTCATGATTCAATTCATGATTCATGATTCATGATTCATGATTCAATTCATGATTCATGATTCATGATTCAATTCATGATTCATGATTCGATTCATGATTCAATTCATGATTCAAGATTCATGATTCGATTCATGATTCATGATACAATTCATGATTCATGATTCATGATTCGATTCATGATTCAATTCATTATTCATGATTCGATTCATGATTCATGATTCAATTCATGATTCATGATTCGATTCATGATTCAATTCATGATTCATGATTCAATTCATGATTCATGATTCATGATTCAATTCATGATTCATGATTCATGATTCAGGATTCAATTCATGATTCATGATTCATGATTCAATTCATGATTCATGATTCATGATTCAATTCATGATTTATGATTCATGATTCAATTCATGATTCATGATTCATGATTCATGATTCATGATTCGATTCATTATTCATGATTTATGATTCAATTCATGATTCATGATTCATGATTCGATTCATGATTCGATTTATGATTCATGATTCATGATTCGATTCATGATTCATGATTTATGATTCAATTCATGATTCATGATTCATGATTCATGATTCATGATTCATGATTCAATACATAATTCATGATTCATGATTCATGATTCAATTCATGATTCATCATTCGATTCATGATTTTTTACTCATGATTCATGATTCGATTCATGTTTCATGATTCATTATTCAATTCATGATTCATGATTCATGATTCAATTCATGATTCAAGATTCATGATTCGATTCATGATTCATGATTCGAATCATGATTCATGATTCATGATTCATGATTGAATTCATGATTCATGATTCATAATTCGATTCATGATTCATGATTCTTTAATCATGATTCATGATTCAATTCATGATTCATGATTCATGATTCAATTCATGATTCATGATTCATGATTCAATTCATGATTCATGATTCAATTCATGATTCAAGATTCATGATTCGATTCATGATTCATGATACAATTCATGATTCATGATTCATTATTCAATTCATGATTCATGATCCATGATTCAATTCATGATTCAAGATTCATGATTCGATTCATGATTCATGATTCAATTCATGATTCAAGATTCATGATTCGATTCATGATTCATGATACAATTCATGATTCATGATTAGATTCATGATTAAATTCATGATTCATGATTCGATTCATGGTTCATGATTCAATTCATGATTCATGATTCATGATTCAATTCATGATTCATGATTCATGATTCAATTCATGATTCAATTCATGATTCATGATTCATGATTCAATTTATGATTCATGATTCATGATTCATGATTCAATTCTTGATTCATGATTCATAATTCAATTCATGATTCAATTCAAGATTCATGATTCATGATTCAATTTATGATTCATGATTCATGATTAAATTCATGATTCATGATTCAATTTATGATTCATGATTCATGATTCAATTCATGATTCATGATTGAATTCATGATTCAATTCATGATTCATGATTCATGATTCATGATTCGATTCATGATTCCATTCATGATTCATGATTCATGATTCAATTCATGATTCATGATTCATGATTCATGATTCAATTCATGATTCATGATTCATGATTCAATTCATGATTCATGATTTAATTTATAATTCATGATTCAATTCATGATTCAATTCATGAATCATGATTCATGATTCAATTCATGATTCACTTCATGATTCATGATTCATGGTTCAATTTATGATTCATGATTCATGATTCAATTCATAATTCAATTTATGATTCAGGATTTAATTCATGATTCATGATTCATGATTCATGATTCAATTAATGATTCATGATTCATGATTCAATTCATGATTTATGATTCATGATTCATGATTCATGATTCAATTCATGATTCTTGATTCATGATTCAATTCATGATTCATGATTCAATTCTTGATTCATGATTCAATTCATGATTCATGATTCATGATTCAATTTATGATTCATGATTCATGATTCATGAATTAATTCATGATTCATGATTCAATTCATGATTCATGATTCATGATTCATGATTCATGATTCAATTCATGATTCATGATTCATGAATTAATTCATGATTCATGATTCAATTCATGATTCATGATTCATGATTCATGATTCATGATTCGATTCATGATTCATGATTCATGATTCAATTCATGATTCATGATTCATGATTCGATTCATGATTCATGATTCGATTCATGATTCATGATTCGATTCATGATTCTTGATTCATGATTCATGATTCGATTCATGATTCATGATTCATAATTCAATTCATGATTCATGATTCATGATTTATGATTTAATTCATGATTCATGTTTCAATTTATGATTCATGATTCAATTCATGATTCATGATTCGATTCATGATTCAATTCATGATTCATGATTCATGATTCAATTCATGATTCATGATTCATGATTCATAATTCAATTCATGATTCATGATTCATGATTTATGATTTAATTCATGATTCATGTTTCAATTTATGATTCATGATTCAATTCATGATTCATGATTCGATTCATGATTCAATTCATGATTCATGATTCATGATTCAATTCATGATTCATGATTCATGATTCAATTCATGATTCATGATTCATGATTCAATTCATGATTCATGATTCATGATTCAATTCATGATTCATGATTCATGATTCATGATTCAATTCATGATTCATGATTCATGATTCATGATTCAATTCATGATTCATGATTCATGATTCAATTCATGATTCATGATTCATGATTCATGATTCAATTCATGATTTATGATTCATGATTCAATTCATGATTCATGATTCATGATTCATGATTCATGATTCAATTCATGATTCATGATTCATGATTCGATTCATGATTCATGATTCATGATTCGATTCATGATTCATGATTCGATTTATGATTCTTGATTCATGATTCATGATTCGATTCATGATTCATGATTTATGATTCAATTCATGATTCATGATTCATGATTCATGATTCAATACATGATTCATGATTCTTGATTCATGATTCGATTCATGATTCATGATTTATGATTCAATTCATGATTCATGATTCATGATTCATGATTCAATACATGATTCATGATTCATGATTCAATTCATAATTCATGATTCATGATTCATGATTCAATTCATGATTCATCATTCGATTCATGATTTTTTACTCATGATTCATGATTCGATTCATGTTTCATGATTCATTATTCAATTCATGATTCATGATTCATGATTCATGATTCAATTCATGATTCATGATTCATGACTCATGATTCGATTTATGATTCATGATTCATGATTCAATTCATGATTCATGATTCATGATTCATTAATTTATGATTCAATTCATGATTCATGATTTATGATTCGATTCATGATTCATGATTCGATTCATGATTCTTGATTCATGATTCATGATTCATGATTCAATTCATGATTCAATTCATGATTCATGATTTGATTCATGATTCATGATTCATGATTCAATTCATGATTCATGATTTGATTCATGATTCATGATTCATGATTCATGATTCATGATTCATGATTCAATTCATGATTCATGATTCAATTCATAATTCATAATTCAAGATTCATGATTCATGATTCAATTCATGATTCATGATTCAATTCATGATTCATGATTCAATTCATAATTCATGATTCATGATTCATGATTCATGATTCAATTCATGATTCAATTCATGATTCATGATTCATGATTCATGATTCATGATTCATGATTCATGATTCGATTCATGATTCTTGACTCATGATTCATGATTCGATTCATGATTCATGATTCATTATTCAATTCATGATTCATGATTCATGATTCAATTCATGATTCAAGATTCATGATTCGATTCATGATTCATGATACAATTCATGATTCATGATTCATGATTCAAGATTCATGATTCAATTCATGATTCATGATTCATGATTCAAGATTCATGATTCAATTCATGATTCATGATTCGATTCATGGTTCATGATTCAATTCTTGATTCATGATTCATAATTTAATTCATGATTCAATTCAAGATTCATGACTCATGAGTCAATTCATGATTCATGATTCATGATTCAATTCTTGATTCATGATTCATAATTTAATTCTTGATTCAATTCAAGATTCATGACTTATGATTCAATTCATGATTCATGATTTATGATTTAATTCATGATTCATGTTTCAATTTATGATTCATGATTCAATTCATGATTCATGATTCGATTCATGATTCAATTCATGATTCATGATTCATGATTCAATTCATGATTCATGATTCGATTCATGATTCAATTCATGATTCATGATTCATGATTCAATTCATGATTCATGATTCATGATTCAATTCATGATTCATGATTCATGATTCAATTCATGATTCATGATTCATGATTCATGATTCAATTCATGATTTATGATTCATGATTCAATTCATGATTCATGATTCATGATTCATGATTCATGATTCAATTCATGATTAATGATTCGATTCATGATTCATGATTCGATTTATGATTCTTGATTCATGATTCATGATTCGATTCATGATTCATGATTTATGATTCAATTCATGATTCATGATTCATGATTCATGATTCATGATTCAATACATGATTCATGATTCATGATTCAATTCATAATTCATGATTCATGATTCATGATTCAATTCATGATTCATCATTCGATTCATGATTTTTTACTCATGATTCATGATTCGATTCATGTTTCATGATTCATTATTCAATTCATGATTCATGATTCATGATTCATGATTCAATTCATGATTCATGATTCATGATTCAATTCATGATTCATGATTCATGATTCATGATTCAATTCATGATTCATGATTCAATTCATGATTCATGATTCATGATTCATGATTCATGATTCATGATTCATGATTCGATTCATAATTCTTGACTCATGATTCATGATTCGATTCATGATTCATGATTCATTATTCAATTCATGATTCATGATTCATGATTCAATTCATGATTCAAGATTCATGATTCGATTCATGATTCATGATACAATTCATGATTCATGATTCATGATTCGATTCATGATTCAATTCATGATTCGATTCATGGTTCATGATTCAATTCTTGATTCATGATTCATAATTTAATTCATGATTCAATTCAAGATTCATGACTCATGATTCAATTCATGATTCATGATTCATGATTCAATTCTTGATTCATGATTCATAATTTAATTCATGATTCAATTCAAGATTCATGACTCATGATTCAATTCATGATTCATGATTCATGATTCAATTCATGATTCATGTTTCAATTTATGATTCATGATTCATGATTTAATTCATGATTCATGATTCGATTCATGATTCAATTCATGATTCATGATTCATGATTCAATTCATGATTCATGATTCATGATTCATGATTCAATTCATGATTCATGATTCATGATTCATGATTCAATTCATGATTCATGATTCATGATTCAATTCATGATTCATGATTCATGATTCATGATTCAATTCATGATTTATGATTCATGATTCAATTCATGATTCATGATTCATGATTCATGATTCATGATTCGATTCATGATTCATGATTCGATTTATTATTCTTGATTCATGAATTATGATTCGATTCATGATTCATGATTTATGATTCAATTCATGATTCATGATTCATGATTCGATTCATGATTCATGATTCGATTTATTATTCTTGATTCATGAATTATGATTCGATTCATGATTCATGATTTATGATTCAATTCATGATTCATGATTCATAATTCATGATTCATGATTCAATACATGATTCATGATTCATGATTCTATTCATAATTCATAATTCATGATTCATGATTCAATTCATGATTCAAGATTCATGATTTGATTCATGATTCATGATTCAATTCAGGATTCTTGATTCATGATTCATGATTCGATTCATGATTCATGATTCATGATTCAATTCATGATTCATGATTCATGATTCATGATTCAATTCATGATTCATGATTCATGATTCATGATTCAATTCATGATTCATGATTCGATTCATGATTCAATTCATGATTCAAGATTCATGATTCGATTCATGATTCATGATACAATTCATGATTCATGATTCATGATTCGATTCATGATTCAATTCATTATTCATGATTCGATTCATGATTCATGATTCAATTCATGATTCATGATTCGATTCATGATTCAATTCATGATTCATGATTCAATTCATGATTCATGATTCATGATTCATGATTCAATTCATGATTCATGATTCATGATTCAGGATTCAATTCATGATTCATGATTCATGATTCAATTCATGATTCATGATTCATGATTCAATTCATGATTTATGATTCATGATTCAATTCATGATTCATGATTCATGATTCATGATTCATGATTCGATTCATTATTCATGATTTATGATTCAATTCATGATTCATGATTCATGATTCGATTCATGATTCGATTTATGATTCATGATTCATGATTCGATTCATGATTCATGATTTATGATTCAATTCATGATTCATGATTCATGATTCATGATTCATGATTCATGATTCAATTCATAATTCATGATTCATGATTCATGATTCAATTCATGATTCATCATTCGATTCATGATTTTTTACTCATGATTCATGATTCGATTCATGTTTCATGATTCATTATTCAATTCATGATTCATGATTCATGATTCAATTCATGATTCAAGATTCATGATTCGATTCATGATTCATGATTCAATTCATGATTCTTGATTCATGATTCATGATTCGATTCATGATTCATGATTCATGATTCAATTCATGATTCATGATTCATGATTCATGATTCATGATTCATGATTCATGATTCAATTCATGATTCATGATTCATGATTCATGATTCAATTCATGATTCATGATTTGATTCATGATTCAATTCATGATTCAAGATTCATGATTCGATTCATGATTCATGATAAAATTCATGATTCATGATTCATGATTCGATTCATGATTCAATTCATTATTCATGATTCGATTCATGATTCATGATTTAATTCATGATTCATGATTCATGATTCACGATTCATGATTCAATTCATGATTCATGATTCATGATTCGATTCATGATTCATGATTCAATTCATGATTCATGATTCATGATTCATGATTCGATTCATGATTCAATTCATGATTCATGATTCGATTTATGATTCATGATTCATGATTCATGATTCATGATTCATGATTCAATTCATGATTCATGATTCATGATTCAATTCATGATTCATGATTCATGATTCAAGATTCATGATTCAATTCATGATTCATGATTCATGATTCAATTCATATTTCATGATTCATGATTCATGATTCAATTCATGATTCATGATTCATGATTCAATTCATGATTCATGATTCATGATTCGATTCATGATTCATGATTCATGATTCGATTTATGATTCATGATTCATGATTCATGATTCATGATTCATGATTCATGATTTATGATTCAATTCATGATTCATGATTCATGATTCGATTCATGATTCATGATTTATAATTCATGATTCAATTCATGATTCATGATTCATGATTCGATTCATGATTTATGATTCCATTCATGATTCATGATTCATGATTCGATTTAAGATTCATAATTCATGATTCATGATTCATGATTCATGATTCGATTCATGATTCTTGACTCATGATTCATGATTCAATTCATGATTCAAGATTCATGATTCGATTCATGATTCATGATACAATTCATGATTCGTGATTCATGATTCGATTCATGATTCAATTCATGATTCATGATTCGATTCATGGTTCATGATTCAATTCTTGATTCATGATTCATAATTTAATTCATGATTCAATTCAAGATTCATGACTCATGATTCAATTCATGATTCATGATTCATGATTCAATTCTTGATTCATGATTCATAATTTAATTCATGATTCAATTCAAGATTCATGACTCATGATTCAATTCATGATTTATGATTCATGATTCAATTCATGATTCATGTTTCAATTTATGATTCATGATTCATGATTCAATTCACGATTCATGATTCGATTCATGATTCAATTCATGATTCATGATTCATGATTCAATTCATGATTCATGATTCAATTCATGATTCATGATTCATGATTCATGATTCAATTCATGATTCATGATTCATGATTCATGATTCATGATTCATGATTCAATTCATGATTCATGATTCATGATTCATGATTCAATTAATGATTCATGATTCATGATTCATGATTCATGATTCAATTTATGATTCATGATTCATTATTCATGATTCATGATTCATGATTCAATTCATGATTCATGATTCATGATTCATGATTCAATTCATGATTCATGATTCGATTCATGATTCTTGACTCATGATTCATGATTCGATTCATGATTCATGATTTATTATTCAATTCATGATTCATGATTCAATTCATGATTCAAGATTCATGATTCGATTCATGATTCATGATACAATTCATGATTCATGATTCGATTTATGATTCATGATTCAATTCATGATTCATGATTCATGATTCATGATTCAATTCATGATTCATGATTCATGATTCGATTCATGATTCATGATTCATGATTCAATTCATGATTCATTATTCATGATTCATGATTCGATTTATGATTCATGATTCATGATTCATGATTCTTGATTCATGATTCAATTCATGATTCATGATTCATGATTCATGATTCAATTCATGATTCATGATTCATGATTCATAATTCAATTCATGATTCATAATTCATAATTCAATTCATAATTCATCATTCATGATTCATGATTCGATTCATGATTCATGATTCATGATTCATGATTCATGATTCAATTCATGATTCATGATTCATGATTCGATTCATGATTCATGATTCGATTCATGATTCTTGAATCATGATTCATTATTCGATTCATGATTCATGATTCATGATTCATGATTCATGATTCAATTCATGATTCATGATTCGATTCATGATTCAATTCATGATTCATGATTCGATTCATGATTCATGATTTATTATTCAATTCATGATTCATGATCCATGATTCAATTCATGATTCAAGATATATGATTCGATTCATGATTCATGATTCAATTCATGATTCGATTCATGATTAAATTCATGATTCATGATTCGATTCATGGTTCATGATTCAATTCATGATTCATAATTCATGATTCAATTCATGATTCATGATTCATGATTCAATTCATGATTCAATTCATGATTCATGATTCATGATTCAATTTATGATTCATGATTCGTGATTCATGATTCAATTCTTGATTCATGATTCATAATTCAATTCATGATTCAATTCAAGATTCATGATTCATGATTCAATTCATGATTCATGATTCATGATTCAATTCATGATTCATGATTCAATTTATGATTCATGATTCATGATTCAATTCATGATTCATGATTCGATTCATGATTCAATTCATGATTCATGATTCATGATTCAATTTATGATTCATGGTTCATGATTCAATTCATGATTCATGATTCATGATTCATGATTCAATTCATGATTCATGATTCATTTCATGATTCAATTCATGATTCATGATTTAATTTATAATTCATGATTCAATTCATGATTCAATTCATGAATCATGATTCATGATTCAATTCATGAATCATGATTCATGATTCAATTCATGATTCACTTCATAATTCATGATTCATGATTCGATTCATGATTCATGATACATGATTCAATTCATGAATCATGATTTATGATTCAATTCATGATTCATGATTTATGATTCATGATTCATGATTCATGATTCGATTCATGATTGAATTCATGATTCATGATTCATGATTCGATTCATGATTCATGATTCATGATTGAATTCATGATTCATGATTCATAATTCGATTCATGATTCATGATTCGATTCATGATTCTTTAAACATGATTCATGATTCAATTCATGATTCATGATTCATGATTCAATTCATGATTCATGATTCATGATTCAATTCATGATTCATGATTCAATTCATGATTCAAGATTCATGATTCGATTCATGATTCATGATACAATTCATGATTCATGATTCATTATTCAATTCATGATTCATGATCCATGATTCAATTCATGATTCAAGATTCATGATTCGATTCATGATTCATGATTCAATTCATGATTCAAGATTCATGATTCGATTCATGATTCATGATACAATTCATGATTCATGATTAGATTCATGATTAAATTCATGATTCATGATTCGATTCATGGTTCATGATTCAATTCATGATTCATGATTCATGATTCAATTCTTGATTCATGATTCATAATTCAATTCATGATTCAATTCAAGATTCATGATTCATGATTCAATTCATGATTCATGAGTCATGATTAAATTCATGATTCATGATTAAATTTATGATTCATGAATCATGATTCAATTCATGATTCATGATTCGATTCATGATTCAATTCATGATTCATGATTCAATTCATGATTCATGATTCATGATTCATGATTCAATTCATGATTCATGATTCATGATTCAATTCATGATTCATGATTTAATTTATAATTCATGATTCAATTCATGATTCATGATTCATGAATCATGATTCATGATTCAATTCATGATTCACTTCATGATTCAGGATTTAATTCATGATTCATGGTTCAATTTATGATTCATGATTCATGATTCAATTCATAATTCAATTTATGATTCAGGATTTAATTCATGATTCATGGTTCAATTTATGATTCATGATTCATGATTCAATTCATAATTCAATTTATGATTCAGGATTTAATTCATGATTCATGATTCATGATTCATGATTCAATTAATGATTCATGATTCATGATTCATTTCATGATTTATGATTCATGATTCATGATTCATGATTCATGATTCAATTCATGATTCGTGGTTCATGATTCAATTCATGATTCATGATTCAATTCTTGATTCATGATTAGATTCATGATTAAATTCATGATTCATGATTCGATTCATGGTTCATGATTCAATTCATGATTCATGATTCATGATTCAATTCATGATTCATGATTCATGATTCAATTCATGATTCAATTCATGATTCATGATTCATGATTCAATTTATGATTCATGATTCATGATTCATGATTCAATTCTTGATTCATGATTCATAATTCAATTCATGATTCAATTCAAGATTCATGATTCATGATTCAATTCATGATTCATGATTCATGATTCAATTCATGATTCATGATTCAATTTATGATTCATGATTCATGATTCAATTCATGATTCATGATTCGATTCATGATTCAATTCATGATTCATGATTCATGATTCAATTCATGATTCATGATTCATGATTCATGATTCAATTCATGATTCATGATTCATGATTCAATTCATGATTCATGATTTAATTTATAATTCATGATTCAATTCATGATTCAATTCATGAATCATGATTCAATTCATGATTCAATTTATGATTCATGATTCATGATTCAATTCATAATTCATGATTCGATTCATGATTCAATTCATGATTCATGATTCATGATTCAATTCATGATTCATGATTCGATTCATGATTCAATTTATGATTCATGATTCATGATTCAATTCATGATTCATGATTCGATTCATGATTCAATTCATGATTCATGATTCATGATTCAATTCATGATTCATGATTCATTATTCATGATTCAATTAATGATTCATGATTCATGATTCAATTCATGATTTATGATTCATGATTCATGATTCATGATTCAATTCATGATTCGTGATTCATGATTCAATTCATGATTCATGATTCAATTCTTGATTCATGATACAATTCATGATTCATGATTCATGATTCAATTTATGATTCATGATTCATGATTCATGAATTAATTCATGATTCATGATTCAATTCATGATTCATGATTCATGATTCATGATTCATGATTCATGATTCATGATTCATGATTCATGATTCGATTCATGATTCATGATTCGATTCATGATTCATGATTCGATTCATGATTCTTGATTCATGATTCATGATTCGATTCATGATTCATGATTCATAATTCAATTCATGATTCATGATTCATGACTCATGATTCGATTCATGATTCATGATTCATGATTCAATTCATGATTCATGATTCATGATTCATGATTCATGATTCAATTCATGATTCATGATTTATGATTCGATTCATGATTCATGATTCGATTCATGATTCTTGATTCATGATTCATGATTCAATTCATGATTCATGATTCATGATTCAATTCATGATTCATGATTCAATTCATAATTCATAATTCAAGATTCATGATTCATGATTCAATTCATGATTCAATTCATGATTCATGATTTGATTCATGATTCATTATTCATGATTCAATTCATGATTCATGATTCATGATTCATGATTCATGTTTCAATTCATGATTCATGATTCATGATTCATGATTCAATTCATGATTCATGATTCAATTCATAATTCATAATTCAAGATTCATGATTCATGATTCAATTCATGATTCATGATTCATGATTCAATTCATGATTCATGATTCATGATTCATGATTCAATTCATGATTCATGATTCATGATTCAATTCATTATTCATGATTCATGATTCATGATTCATGATTCGATTCATGATTCTTGACTCATGATTCATGATTCGATTCATGATTCATGATTCATTATTCAAATCATGATTCATGATTCATGATTCAATTCATGATTCAAGATTCATGATTCGATTCATGATTCATGATACAATTCATGATTCATGATTCATGATTCAAGATTCATGATTCAATTCATGATTCATGATTTGATTCATGGTTCATGATTCAATTTTTGATTCTTGATTCATAATTTAATTCATGATTCAATTCAAGATTCATGACTCATGAGTCAATTCATGATTCATGATTCATGATTCAATTCTTGATTCATGATTCATAATTTAATTCATGATTCAATTCAAGATTCATGAGTTATGATTCAATTCATGATTCATGATTCATGATTCAATTCATGATTCATATTTCAATTTATGATTCATGATTCAATTCATGATTCATGATTCGATTCATGATTCAATTTATGATTCATGATTCAATTCATGATTCATGATTCGATTCATGATTCAATTCATGATTCATGATTCATGATTCAATTCATGATTCATGATTCATGATTCATGATTCAATTCATGATTCATGATTCATGATTCATGATTCAATTCATGATTCATGATTCATGATTCAATTCATGATTCATTATTCATGATTCATGATTCAATTCATGATTTATGATTCGATTTATTATTCTTGATTCATGATTCATGATTCGATTCATGATTCATGATTTATGATTCAATTCATGATTCATGATTCATGATTCATGATTCATGATTCAATACATGATTCATGATTCATGATTCAATTCATAATTCATAATTCATGATTCATGATTCAATTCATGATTCATCATTCGATTCATGATTTTTTACTCATGATTCATGATTCGTTTCATTTTTCATGATTCATTATTCAATTCATGATTCAATTCATGATTCAAGATTCATGATTCGATTCATGATTCATGATTCAATTCATGATTCTTGATTCATGATTCATGATTCGATTCATGATTCATGATTCATGATTCAATTCATGATTCATGATTCATGATTCATGATTCAATTCATGATTCATGATTCATGATTCATGATTCATGATTCATGATTCAATTCATGATTCATGATTCGATTCATGATTCAATTCATGATTCAAGATTCATGATTCGATTCATGATTCAATTCATTATTCATGATTTGATTCATGATTCATGATTCAATTCATGATTCATGATTCGATTCATGATTCAATTCATGATTCATGATTCATGATTCAATTCATGATTCATGATTCATGATTCATGCTTCAATTCATGATTCATGATTCATGATTCATGATTCAATTCATGATTCATGATTCATGATTCAATTCATGATTCATGATTCATGATTCAATTCATGATTTATGATTCATGATTCAATTCATGATTCATGATTCATGATTCATGATTCATGATTCGATTCATGATTTATGATTTATGATTCAATTCATGATTCGTGATTCATGATTCGATTCATGATTCATGATTCGATTTATGATTCTTGATTCATGATTTGATTCATGATTCATGATTTATGATTCAATTCATGATTCATTATTCATGATTCATGATTCATGATTCAATACATGATTCATGATTCATGATTCAATTCATAATTCATGATTCATGATTCATGATTCATGATTCATGATTCAATTCATGATTCATTATTCGATTCATGATTTTTTACTCATGATTCATGATTCGATTCATGTTTCATGATTCATTATTCAATTCATGATTCATGATTCATGATTCAATTCATGATTCAAGATTCATGATTCGATTCATGATTCATGATTCAATTCATGATTCTTGATTCATGATTCATGATTCGATTCATGATTCATGATTCATGATTCAATTCATGATTCATGATTCATGATTCATGATTCAATTCATGATTCATGATTCATGATTCATGATTCAATTCATGATTCATGATTCATGATTCATGATTCAATTCATGATTCATGATTCGATTCATGATTCAATTCATGATTCAAGATTCATGATTCGTTTCATGATTCATGATAAAATTCATGATTCATGATTCATGATTCGATTCATGATTCAATTCATTATTCATGATTCGATTCATGATTCATGATTTAATTAATATTTCATGATTCATGATTCACGATTCATGATTCAATTCATGATTCATGATTCATGATTCGATTCATGATTCATGATTCAATTCATGATTCAATTCATGATTCATGATTCATGATTCGATTCATGATTCAATTCATGATTCATGAATCATGATTCATGATTCATGATTCATGATTCATGATTCATGATTCAATTCATGATTCATGATTCATGATTCAATTCATGATTCATGATTCATGATTCAAGATTCATGATTCAATTCATGATTCATGATTCATGATTCAATTCATATTTCATGATTCATGATTCATGATTCAATTCATGATTCATGATTCGATTCATGGTTCATGATTCAATTCATGATTCATAATTCATGATTCAATTCATGATTCATGATTCATGATTCAATTCATGATTCAATTCATGATTCATGATTCAATTTATGATTCATGATTCGTGATTCATGATTCAATTCTTGATTCATGATTCATAATTCAATTCATGATTCAATTCAAGATTCATGATTCATGATTCAATTCATGATTCATGATTTATGATTCAATTCATGATTCATGATTCAATTTATGATTCATGATTCATGATTCAATTCATGATTCATGATTCGATTCATGATTCAATTCATGATTCATGATTCATGATTCAATTTATGATTCATGATTCATGATTCATGATTCAATTCATGATTCATGATTCAATTCATGATTCATGATTCATTTCATGATTCAATTCATGATTCATGATTTAATTTATAATTCATGATTCAATTCATGATTCAATTCATGAATCATGATTCATGATTCAATTCATGATTCACTTCATAATTCATGATTCATGATTCGATTCATGATTCATGATTCATGATTCATGATTCATGATTCATGATTCATGATTCAATTCATGATTCATGATTTATGATTCAATTCATGATTCATGATTTATGATTCATGATTCATGATTCGATTCATGATTCATGATTCATGATTCAAGATTCATGATTCATGATTCAATTCATGATTCATGATTCATGATTCAATTCATGATTCAATTCATGATTCATGATTCATGATTCAATTTATGATTCATGATTCGTGATTCATGATTCAATTGATTCATGATTCATAATTCAATTCATGATTCAATTCAAGATTCATGATTCATGATTCAATTCATGATTCATGATTTATGATTCAATTCATGATTCATGATTCAATTTATGATTCATGATTCATGATTCAATTCATGATTCATGATTCTATTCATGATTCAATTCATGATTCATGATTCATGATTCAATTTATGATTCATGATTCATGATTCATGATTCAATTCATGATTCATGATTCATGATTCATGATTCAATTCATGATTCATGATTCATTTCATGATTCAATTCATGATTCATGATTTAATTTATAAATCATGATTCAATTCATGATTCAATTCATGAATCATGAATCATGATTCAATTCATTATTCACTTCATAATTCATGATTCATGATTCATGATTCGATTCATGATTCATGATTCATGATTCATGATTCATGATTCATGATTCATGATTCAATTCATGATTCATGATTTATGATTCAATTCATGATTCATGATTTATGATTCATGATTCATGATTCATGATTCGATTCATGATTCATGATTCATGATTGAATTCATGATTCATGATTCATAATTCGATTCATGATTCATGATTCGATTCATGATTCTTTAATCATGATTCATGATTCAATTCATGATTCATGATTCAATTCATGATTCATGATTCATGATTCAATTCATGATTCATGATTCAATTCATGATTCAAGATTCATGATTCGATTCATGATTCATGATACAATTCATGATTCATGATTCATTATTCAATTCATGATTCATGATTCATGATTCAATTCATGATTCAATTCAAGATTCATGATTCATGATTCAATTCATGATTCATGATTCGATTCATGATTCAATTCATGATTCATGATTCATGATTCAATTCATGATTCATGATTCATGATTCATGATTCAATTCATGATTCATGATTCAATTCATGATTCATGATTTAATTTATAATTCATGATTCAATTCATGATTCAATTCATGAATCATGATTCATGATTCAATTCATGATTCACTTCATGATTCAATTCATAATTCAATTTATGATTCAGGATTTAATTCATGATTCATGATTCATGATTCATGATTCAATTAATGATTCATGATTCATGATTCAATTCATGATTTATAAATCATGATTCAATTCATGATTCAATTCATGATTCATGATTAGATTCATGATTAAATTCTCAATTCATGATTCGATTCATGGTTCATGATTCAATTCATGATTCATGATTCATGATTCAATTCATGATTCATGATTCATGATTCAATTCATGATTCAATTCATGATTCATGATTCATGATTCAATTTATGATTCATGATTAATGATTCATGATTCAATTCTTGATTCATGATTCATAATTCAATTCATGATTCAATTCAAGATTCATGATTCAATTCATGATTCATGATTCATGATTCAATTCATGATTCATGATTCAATTTATGATTCATGATTCATGATTCAATTCATGATTCATGATTCAATTTATGATTCATGATTCATGATTCAATTCATGATTCATGATTCGATTCATGATTCAATTCATGATTCATGATTCGATTCATGATTCAATTCATGATTCATGATTCATGATTCAATTCATGATTCATGATTCATGATTCAATTCATGATTCATGATTCATGATTCATGATTCAATTCATGATTCATGATTCATGATTCAATTCATGATTCATGATTTAATTTATAATTCATGATTCAATTCATGATTCAATTCATGAATCATGATTCATGATTCAATTCATGATTCACTTCATGATTCATGATTCATGGTTCAATTTATGATTCATGATTCAATTCATAATTCAATTTATGATTCAGGATTTAATTCATGATTCATGATTCATGATTCATGATTCAATTAATGATTCATGATTTATGATTCAATTCATGATTTATGATTCATGATTCATGATTCATGATTCATGATTCAATTCATGATTCGTGATTCATGATTGAATTCATGATTCATGATTCAATTCTTGATTCATGTCTCAATTCATGATTCATGATTCATGATTCAATTTATGATTCATGATTCATGATTCATGAATTAATTCATGATTCATGATTCAATTCATGATTCATGATTCATGATTCATGATTCATGATTCGATTCATGATTCATGATTCATGATTCAATTCATGATTCATGATTCATGATTCGATTCATGATTCATGATTCGATTCATGATTCATGATTCCATTCATGATTCTTGATTCATGATTCATGATTCATAATTCAATTCATGATTCATGACTCATGATTCGATTCATGATTCATGATTCATGATTCAATTCATGATTCATGATTCATGATTCATGATTCATGATTCAATTCATGATTCATGATTTATGATTCGATTCATGATTCGATTCATGATTCTTGATTCATGATTCATGATTCATGATTCAATTCATGATTCAATTCATGATTCATGATTTGATTCATGATTCATGATTCATGATTCAATTCATGATTCATGATTCATGATTCATGATTCATGATTCAATTCATGATTCATGATTCATGATTCATGATTCAATTCATGATTCATGATTCAATTCATAATTCATAATTCAAGATTCATGATTCATGATTCAATTCATGATTCATGATTCATGATTCAATTCATGATTCATGATTCATGATTCATGATTCATGATTCAATTCATGATTCATGATTCATGATTCAATTCATGATTCATGATTCATGATTCATGATTCATGATTCATGATTCGATTCATGATTCTTGACTCATGATTCATGATTCGATTCATGATTCATGATTCATGATTCAATTCATGATTCATGATTCATGATTCATGATTCATGATTCAATTCATGATTCATGATTCATGATTCAATTCATGATTCATGATTCATGATTCATGATTCATGATTCATGATTCGATTCATGATTCTTGACTCATGATTCATGATTCGATTCATGATTCATGATTCATTATTCATGATTCGATTCATGATTCATGATTCATTATTCAATTCATGATTCATGATTCATAATTCAATTCATGATTCAAGATTCATGATTCAATTCATGATTCAAGATTCATGATTCGATTCATGATTCATGATACAATTCATGATTCATGATTCAAGATTCATGATTCAATTCATGATTCATGATTCGATTCATGGTTCATGATTCAATTCTTGATTCATGATTCATGATTCATGATTCAATTCATGATTTATGATTCATGATTCAATTCATGATTCATGATTCATGATTCATGATTCATGATTCGATTCATGATTTATGATTTATGATTCAATTCATGATTCATGATTCATGATTCGATTCATGATTCATGATTCGATTTATGATTCTTGATTCATGATTCATGATTCGATTCATGATTCATTATTTATGATTCAATTCATGATTCATGATTCATGATTCATGATTCATGATTCAATACATGATTCATGATTCATGATTCAATTCATAATTCATGATTCATGATTCATGATTCAATTCATGATTCATCATTCGATTCATGATTTTTTACTCATGATTCATGATTCGATTCATGTTTCATGATTCATTATTCAATTCATGATTCATGATTCATGATTCATGATTCAATTCATGATTCATGATTCATGATTCAATTCATGATTCATGATTCATGATTCAATTCATGATTCATGATTCATGATTTATGATTCATGATTCATGATTCATTATTCGATTCATGATTCTTGACTCATGATTCATGATTCGATTCTTGATTCATGATTCATTATTCAATTCATGATTCATGATTCAATTCATGATTCAAGATTCATGATTCGATTCATGATTCATGATTCAATTCTTGATTCATGATTCATAATTTAATTCATGATTCAATTCATGATTCATGATTCGATTCATGGTTCATGATTCAATTCATGATTCATGATTCATAATTTAATTCATGATTCAATTCAAGATTCATGACTCATGATTCAATTCATGATTCATGATTCATGATTCAATTCTTGATTCATGATTCATAATTTAATTCATGATTCAATTCAAGATTCATGACTCATGATTCAATTCATGATTCATGATTCATGGTTCAATTCATGATTCATGTTTCAATTTATGATTGATGATTCATGTTTTAATTCATGATTCATGATTCGATTCATGATTCAATTCATGATTCATGATTCATGATTCAATTCATGATTCATGATTCATGATTCATGATTCAATTCATGATTCATGATTCATGATTCATGATTCAATTCATGATTCATGATTCATGATTCAATTCATGATTCATGATTCATGATTCATGATTCATGATTCGATTCATGATTTATGATTTATGATTCGATTTATTATTCTTGATTCATGATTCATGATTCGATTCATGATTCATGATTCGATTCATGATTCATGATTTATGATTCAATTCATGATTCATGATTCATGATTCAAGATTCATGATTCAATACATGATTCATGATTCATGATTCAATTCATAATTCATAATTCATGATTCATGATTCAATTCATGATTCATGATTCGATTCATGTTTCATGATTCATTATTCAATTCATGATTCATGATTCATGATTCATGATTCATGATTCATGATTCAATTCATGATTCAAGATTCATGATTCGATTCATGATTCATGATTCAATTCATGATTCTTGATTCATGATTCATGATTCGATTCATGATTCATGATTCATGATTCAATTCATGATTCATGATTCATGATTCAATTCATGATTCAAGATTCATGATTCGATTCATGATTCATGATTCAATTCATGATTCTTGATTCATGATTCATGATTCGATTCATGATTCATGATTCATGATTCAATTCATGATTCATGATTCATGATTCAATTCATGATTCATGATTCATGATTCATGATTCAATTCATGATTCAAGATTCATGATTCGATTCATGATTCATGATTCAATTCATGATTCTTGATTCATGATTCATGATTCGATTCATGATTAATGATTCATGATTCAATTCATGATTCATGATTCATGATTTATGATTCAATTCATGATTCATGATTCATGATTCATGATTCAATTCATGATTCATGATTCATGATTCATGATTCAATTCATGATTCATGATTCGATTCATGATTCAATTCATGATTCAAGATTCATGATTCAATTCATGATTCATGATAAAATTCATGATTCATGATTCATGATTCGATTCATGATTCAATTAATAATTCATGATTCGATTCATGATTCATGATTTAATTCATGATTCATGATTCATGATTCACGATTCATGATTCAATTCATGATTCATGATTCATGATTCGATTCATGATTCATGATTCGATTCATGATTCATGATTCAATTTATGATTCAATTCATGATTCATGATTCATGATTCGATTCATGATTCAATTCATGATTCATGATTCGATTTATGATTCATGATTCATGATTCATGATTCATGATTCAATTCATGATTCATGATTCATGATTCATGATTCATGATTCAAGATTCATGATTCAATTCATGATTCATGATTCATGATTCAATTCATATTTCATGATTCATGATTCATGATTCAATTCATGATTCATGATTCAATTCATGATTCATGATTCGATTTATGATTCATGATTCATGATTCATGATTCATGATTCATGATTTATGATTCAATTCATGATTCATGATTCATGATTCGATTCATGATTCATGATTTATAATTCATGATTCAATTCATGATTCATGATTCATGATTCGATTCATGATTTATGATTCGATTCATGATTCATGATTCATGATTCGATTTAAGATTCATAATTCATGATTCATGATTCATGATTCATGATTCATGATTCGATTCATGATTCATGATTCATGATTCATTATTCAATTCATGATTCAAGATTCATGATTCGATTCATGATTCATGATACAATTCATGATTCATGATTCATGATTCGATTCATGATTCAATTCATGATTCATGATTCGAATCATGGTTCATGATTCAATTCATGATTCATGATTCATGATTCAATTCTTGATTCATGATTCATAATTTAATTCATGATTCAATTCAAGATTCATGACTCATGAGTCAATTCATGATTCATGATTCATGATTCAATTTTTGATTCATGATTCATAATTTAATTCATGATTCAATTCATGATTCATGATTCATGATTCAATTCATGATTCATGATTCGATTCATGATTCAATTCATGATTCATGATTCATGATTCAATTCATGATTCATGATTCGATTCATGATTCAATTCATGATTCATGATTCATGATTCATGATTCATGATTCAATTCATGATTCATGATTCATGATTCATGATTCAATTCATGATTCATGATTCAATTCATGATTCATGATTCATGATTCATGATTCAATTCATGATTTATGATTCGATTTATTATTCTTGATTCATGATTCATGATTCATGATTCAATTCATGATTCATGATTCATGATTCAATTCATGATTCATGATTCATGATTTATGATTCAATTCATGATTCATGATTCATGATTCATGATTCATGATTCAATACATGATTCATGATTCATGATTCAATTCATAATTCATAATTCATGATTCATGATTCTTGATTCATGATTCATGATTCGATTCATGATTCATGATTCATGATTCAATTCATGATTCATGATTCATGATTCAATTCATGATTCAAGATTCATGATTCGATTCATGATTCATGATTCAATTCATGATTCTTGATTCATGATTCATGATTCGATTCATGATTCATGATTCATGATTCAATTCATGATTCATGATTCATGATTCAATTCATGATTCATGATTCATGATTCATGATTCAATTCATGATTCAAGATTCATGATTCGATTCATGATTCATGATTCAATTCATGATTCTTGATTCATGATTCATGATTCGATTCATGATTAATGATTCATGATTCAATTCATGATTCATGATTCATGATTTATGATTCAATTCATGATTCATGATTCATGATTCATGATTCAATTCATGATTCATGATTCATGATTCATGATTCAATTCATGATTCATGATTCGATTCATGATTCAATTCATGATTCAAGATTCATGATTCAATTCATGATTCATGATAAAATTCATGATTCATGATTCATGATTCGATTCATGATTCAATTAATAATTCATGATTCGATTCATGATTCATGATTCGATTCATGATTCATGATTTAATTCATGATTCATGATTCATGATTCACGATTCATGATTCAATTCATGATTCATGATTCATGATTCGATTCATGATTCATGATTCGATTCATGATTCATGATTCAATTTATGATTCAATTCATGATTCATGATTCATGATTCGATTCATGATTCAATTCATGATTCATGATTCGATTTATGATTCATGATTCATGATTCATGATTCATGATTCAATTCATGATTCATGATTCATGATTCATGATTCATGATTCAAGATTCATGATTCAATTCATGATTCATGATTCATGATTCAATTCATATTTCATGATTCATGATTCATGATTCAATTCATGATTCATGATTCAATTCATGATTCATGATTCATGATTCGATTTATGATTCATGATTCATGATTCATGATTCATGATTCATGATTTATGATTCAATTCATGATTCATGATTCATGATTCGATTCATGATTCATGATTTATAATTCATGATTCAATTCATGATTCATGATTCATGATTCGATTCATGATTTATGATTCGATTCATGATTCATGATTCATGATTCGATTTAAGATTCATAATTCATGATTCATGATTCATGATTCATGATTCATGATTCGATTCATGATTCTTGACTCATGATTCATGATTCGATTCATGATTCATGATTCATTATTCAATTCATGATTCAAGATTCATGATTCGATTCATGATTCATGATACAATTCATGATTCATGATTCATGATTCGATTCATGATTCAATTCATGATTCATGATTCGAATCATGGTTCATGATTCAATTCTTGATTCATGATTCATAATTTAATTCATGACTCAATTCAAGATTCATGACTCATGATTCAATTCATGATTCATGATTCATGATTCAATTTTTGATTCATGATTCATAATTTAATTCATGATTCAATTCAAGATTCATGACTCATGAGTCAATTCATGATTCATGATTCATGATTCAATTTTTGATTCATGATTCATAATTTAATTCATGATTCAATTCATGATTCATGATTCATGATTCAATTCATGATTCATGATTCGATTCATGATTCAATTCATGATTCATGATTCATGATTCAATTCATGATTCATGATTCGATTCATGATTCAATTCATGATTCATGATTCATGATTCATGATTCATGATTCATGATTCAATTCATGATTCATGATTCATGATTCATGATTCAATTCATGATTCATGATTCAATTCATGATTCATGATTCATGATTCATGATTCAATTCATGATTTATGATTCGATTTATTATTCTTGATTCATGATTCATGATTCATGATTCAATTCATGATTCATGATTCAATTCATGATTCATGATTCAATTCATGATTCAAGATTCATGATTCGATTCATGATTCATGATTCAATTCATGATTCTTGATTCATGATTCATGATTCGATTCATGATTCATGATTCATGATTCAATTCATGATTCATGATTCATGATTCAATTCATGATTCATGATTCATGATTCATGATTCAATTCATGATTCAAGATTCATGATTCGATTCATGATTCATGATTCAATTCATGATTCTTGATTCATGATTCATGATTCGATTCATGATTCATGATTCATGATTCAATTCATGATTCATGATTCATGATTTATGATTCAATTCATGATTCATGATTCATGATTCATGATTCAATTCATGATTCATGATTCATGATTCATGATTCAATTCATGATTCATGATTCGATTCATGATTCAATTCATGATTCAAGATTCATGATTCAATTCATGATTCATGATAAAATTCATGATTCATGATTCATGATTCGATTCATGATTCAATTAATAATTCATGATTCGATTCATGATTCATGATTTAATTCATGATTCATGATTCATGATTCACGATTCATGATTCAATTCATGATTCATGATTCATGATTCGATTCATGATTCATGATTCGATTAATGATTCATGATTCAATTTATGATTCAATTCATGATTCATGATTCATGATTCGATTCATGATTCAATTCATGATTCATGATTCGATTTATGATTCATGATTCATGATTCATGATTCAATTCATGATTCATGATTCATGATTCATGATTCATGATTCAAGATTCATGATTCAATTCATGATTCATGATTCATGATTCAATTCATATTTCATGATTCGATTTATGATTCATGATTCATGATTCATGATTCAATTCATGATTCATGATTCATGATTCGATTTATGATTCATGATTCATGATTCATGATTCATGATTCATGATTCATGATTTATGATTCAATTCATGATTCATGATTCATGATTCGATTCATGATTCATGATTTATAATTCATGATTCAATTCATGATTCATGATTCATGATTCGATTCATGATTTATGATTCGATTCATGATTCATGATTCATGATTCGATTTAAGATTCATAATTCATGATTCATGATTCATGATTCATGATTCATGATTCGATTCATGATTCTTGACTCATGATTCATGATTCGATTCATGATTCATGATTCATTATTCAATTCATGATTCAAGATTCATGATTCGATTCATGATTCATGATACAATTCATGATTCATGATTCATGATTCGATTCATGATTCAATTCATGATTCATGATTCGAATCATGGTTCATGATTCAATTCTTGATTCATGATTCATAATTTAATTCATGACTCAATTCAAGATTCATGACTCATGATTCAATTCATGATTCATGATTCATGATTCAATTCTTGATTCATGATTCATAATTTAATTCATGATTCAATTCAAGATTCATGACTCATGAGTCAATTCATGATTCATGATTCATGATTCAATTTTTGATTCATGATTCATAATTTAATTCATGATTCAATTCATGATTCATGATTCATGATTCAATTCATGATTCATGATTCGATTCATGATTCAATTCATGATTCATGATTCATGATTCGATTCATGATTCAATTCATGATTCATGATTCATGATTCATGATTCATGATTCATGATTCATGATTCAATTCATGATTCATGATTCATGATTCATGATTCAATTCATGATTCATGATTCAATTCATGATTCATGATTCATGATTCATGATTCAATTCATGATTTATGATTCGATTTATTATTCTTGATTCATGATTCATGATTCATGATTCAATTCATGATTCATGATTCATGATTCAATTCATGATTCATGATTCATGATTTATGATTCAATTCATGATTCATGATTCATGATTCATGATTCATGATTCAATACATGATTCATGATTCATGATTCAATTCATAATTCATAATTCATGATTCATGATTCAATTCATGATTCATCATTCGATTCATGATTTTTTACTCACGATTCATGATTCGATTCATGTTTCATGATTCATTATTCAATTCATGATTCATGATTCATGATTCATGACTCATGATTCAATTCATGATTCAAGATTCATGATTCGATTCATGATTCATGATTCAATTCATGATTTTTGATTCATGATTCATGATTCGATTCATGATTCATGATTCATGATTCAATTCATGATTCATGATTCATGATTCATGATTCAATTCATGATTCATGATTCATGATTCATGATTCAATTCATGATTCATGATTCGATTCATGATTCATGATACAATTCATGATTCATGATTCGATTCATGATTCATGATACAATTCATGATTCATGATTCGATTCATGATTCAATTCATTATTCATGATTCGATTCATGATTCATGATTCAATTCATGATTCATGATTCGATTCATGATTCATGATTCAATTCATGATTCTTGATTCATGATTCATGATTCGATTCATGATTCATGATTCATGATTCATGATTCAATTCATGATTCATGATTCATGATTCATGATTCAATTCATGATTCATGATTCGATTCATGATTCATGATACAATTCAAGATTCATGATTCGATTCATGATTCATGATACAATTCATGATTCATGATTCGATTCATGATTCAATTCATTATTCATGATTCGATTCATGATTCATGATTCAATTCATGATTCATGATTCGATTCATGATTCAATTCCTGATTCATGATTCATGATTCAATTCATGATTCATGATTCATGATTCATGATTCAATTCATGATTCATGATTCATGATTCAATTCATGATTCATGATTCATGATTTATGATTCAATTCATGATTCATGATTCATGATTCATGATTCATGATTCAATACATGATTCATGATTCATGATTCAATTCATAATTCATAATTCATGATTCATGATTCAATTCATGATTCATCATTCGATTCATGATTTTTTACTCATGATTCATGATTCGATTCATGTTTCATGATTCATTATTCAATTCATGATTCATGATTCATGATTCATGATTCATGATTCAATTCATGATTCAAGATTCATGATTCGATTCATGATTCATGATTCAATTCATGATTCTTGATTCATGATTCATGATTCGATTCATGATTCATGATTCATGATTCAATTCATGATTCATGATTCATGATTCATGATTCAATTCATGATTCATGATTCATGATTCAATTCATGATTCATGATTCGATTCATGATTCAATTCATGATTCAAGATTCATGATTCGATTCATGATTCATGATACAATTCATGATTCATGATTCATGATTCGATTCATGATTCAATTCATTATTCATGATTCGATTCATGATTCATGATTCAATTCATGATTCATGATTCGATTCATGATTCAATTCCTGATTCATGATTCATGATTCAATTCATGATTCATGATTCATGATTAATGATTCAATTCATGATTCATGATTCATGATTCATGATTCAATTCATGATTCATGATTCATGATTCAATTCATGATTCATGATTCATGATTCATGATTCGATTCATGATTCATGATTCGATTTATGATTCTTGATTCATGATTCGATTCATGATTCATGATTTATGATTCAATTCATGATTCATTATTCATGATTCATGATTCATGATTCAATACATGATTCATGATTCATGATTCAATTCATAATTCATAATTCATGATTCATGATTCATGATTCATGATTCAATTCATGATTCATGATTCATGATTCAATTCATGATTCATGATTCGATTCATGATTCATGATTCGATTTATGATTCTTGATTCATGATTCAATTCATGATTCAAGATTCATGATTCGATTCATGATTCATGATTCAATTCTTGATTCATGATTCATAATTTAATTCATGATTCAATTCATGATTCATGATTCGATTCATGGTTCATGATTCAATTCATGATTCATGATTCATAATTTAATTCATGATTCAATTCAAGATTCATGACTCATGATTCAATTCATGATTCATGATTCATGATTCAATTCTTGATTCATAATTCATAATTTAATTCATGATTCAATTCAAGATTCATGACTCATGATTCAATTCATGATTCATGATTCATGATTCAATTCATGATTCATGTTTCAATTTATGATTGATGATTCATGATTTAATTCATGATTCATGATTCGATTCATGATTCAATTCATGATTCATGATTCATGATTCAATTCATGATTCATGATTCATGATTCAATTCATGATTCATGATTCATGATTCATGATTCAATTCATGATTCATGATTCATGATTCATGATTCAATTCATGATTTATGATTCATGATTCAATTCATGATTCATGATTCATGATTCATGATTCATGATTCGATTCATGATTCATGATTCATGATTCGATTCATGATTTATGATTTATGATTCAATTTATTATTCTTGATTCATGATTCATGATTCGATTCATGATTCATGATTCGATTCATGATTCATGATTTATGATTCAATTCATGATTCATGATTCATGATTCATGATTCTATACATGATTCATGATTCATGATTCAATTCATAATTCATAATTCATGATTCATGATTCAATTCATGATTCATGATTCGATTCATGTTTCATGATTCATTATTCAATTCATGATTCATGATTCATGATTCATGATTCATGATTCATGATTCAATTCATGATTCAAGATTCATGATTCGATTCATGATTCATGATTCAATTCATGATTCTTGATTCATGATTCATGATTCAATTCATGATTCATGATTCATGATTCAATTCATGATTCAAGATTCATGATTCGATTCATGATTCATGATTCAATTCATGATTCTTGATTCATGATTCATGATTCGATTCATGATTCATGATTCATGATTCAATTCATGATTCATGATTCATGATTCAATTCATGATTCATGATTCATGATTCATGATTCAATTCATGATTCATGATTCGATTCATGATTCAATTCATGATTCAAGATTCATGATCCGATTCATGATTCATGATTCAATTCATGATTCTTGATTCATGATTCATGAGTCGATTCATGATTCATGAGTCGATTCATGATTAATGATTCATGATTCAATTCATGATTCATGATTCATGATTTATGATTCAATTCATGATTCATGATTTATGATTCATGATTCAATTCATGATTCATGATTCATGATTCATGATTCAATTCATGATTCATGATTCGATTCATGATTCAATTCATGATTCAAGATTCATGATTCAATTCATGATTCATGATAAAATTCATGATTCATGATTCATGATTCGATTCATGATTCAATTCATAATTCATAATTCGATTCATGATTCATGATTTAATTCATGATTCATGATTCATGATTCACGATTCATGATTCAATTCATGATTCATGATTCATGATTCGATTCATGATTCATGATTCGATTCATGATTCATGATTCAATTCATGATTCAATTCATGATTCATGATTCATGATTTGATTCATGATTCAATTCATGATTCATGATTCGATTTATGATTCATGATTCATGATTCATGATTCATGATTCAATTCATGATTCATGATTCATGATTCATGATTCATGATTCAAGATTCATGATTCAATTCATGATTCATGATTCATGATTCAATTCATATTTCATGATTCATGATTCATGATTCAATTCATGATTCATGATTCAATTCATGATTCATGATTCATGATTCGATTTATGATTCATGATTCATGATTCATGATTCATGATTCATGATTTATGATTCAATTCATGATTCATGATTCATGATTCGATTCATGATTCATGATTTATAATTCATGATTCAATTCATGATTCATGATTCATGATTCGATTCATGATTTATGATTCGATTCATGATTCATGATTCATGATTCGATTTAAGATTCATAATTCATGATTCATGATTCATGATTCATGATTCATGATTCGATTCATGATTCTTGACTCATGATTCATGATTCGATTCATGATTCATGATTCATTATTCAATTCATGATTCTATTCATGATTCAATTCATGATTCTTGATTCGAATCATGGTTCATGATTCAATTCTTGATTCATGATTCATAATTTAATTCATGACTCAATTCAAGATTCATGACTCATGATTCAATTCATGATTCATGATTCATGATTCAATTCTTGATTCATGATTCATAATTTAATTCATGATTCAATTCAAGATTCATGACTCATGAGTCAATTCATGATTCATGATTCATGATTCAATTCTTGATTCATGATTCATAATTTAATTCATGATTCAATTCATGATTCATGATTCATGATTCAATTCATGATTCATGATTCGATTCATGATTCAATTCATGATTCATGATTCATGATTCAATTCATGATTCATGATTCGATTCATGATTCAATTCATGATTCATGATTCATGATTCATGATTCATGATTCAATTCATGATTCATGATTCATGATTCATGATTCAATTCATGATTCATGATTCATGATTCAATTCATGATTCATGATTCAATTCATGATTCATGATTCATGATTCATGATTCAATTCATGATTCATGATTCATGATTCAATTCATGATTCATGATTCATGATTCATGATTCAATTCATGATTTATGATTCGATTTATTATTCTTGATTCATGATTCATGATTCATGATTCAATTCATGATTCATGATTCATGATTCAATTCATGATTCATGATTCATGATTTATGATTCAATTCATGATTCATGATTCATGATTCATGATTCATGATTCAATACATGATTCATGATTCATGATTCAATTCATAATTCATAATTCATGATTCATGATTCAATTCATGATTCATCATTCGATTCATGATTTTTTACTCACGATTCATGATTCGATTCATGTTTCATGATTCATTATTCAATTCATGATTCATGATTCATGATTCATGATTCATGATTCAATTCATGATTCAAGATTCATGATTCGATTCATGATTCATGATTCAATTCATGATTCTTGATTCATGATTCATGATTCGATTCATGATTCATGATTCATGATTCAATTCATGATTCATGATTCATGATTCATGATTCAATTCATGATTCATGATTCATGATTCATGATTCAATTCATGATTCATGATTCGATTCATGATTCAATTCCTGATTCATGATTCATGATTCAATTCATGATTCATGATTCATGATTCATGATTCAATTCATGATTCATGATTCATGATTCAATTCATGATTCATGATTCATGATTCATGATTCGATTCATGATTCATGATTCATGATTCAATTCATGATTCATGATTCATGATTCATGATTCAATTCATGATTCATGATTCATGATTCATGATTCATGATTCATGATTCATGATTCATGATTCAATTCATGATTCATGATTCGATTCATGATTCAATTCATGATTCAAGATTCATGATTCGATTCATGATTCATGATACAATTCATGATTCATGATTCATGATTCGATTCATGATTCAATTCATTATTCATGATTCGATTCATGATTCATGATTCAATTCATGATTCATGATTCGATTCATGATTCAATTCCTGATTCATGATTCATGATTCAATTCATGATTCATGATTCATGATTCATGATTCAATTCATGATTCATGATTCATGATTAATGATTCAATTCATGATTCATGATTCATGATTCAATTCATGATTCATGATTCATGATTCATGATTCGATTCATGATTCATGATTCGATTTATGATTCTTGATTCATGATTCGATTCATGATTCATGATGTATGATTCAATTCATGATTCATTATTCATGATTCATGATTCATGATTCAATACATGATTCATGATTCATGATTCAATTCATAATTCATGATTCATGATTCATGATTCATGATTCAATTCATGATTCATTATTCGATTCATGATTTTTTACTCATGATTCATGATTCGATTCATGTTTCATGATTCATTATTCAATTCATGATTCATGATTCATGATTCATGATTCAAGATTCATGATTCGATTCATGATTCATGATTCAATTCATGATTCTTGATTCATGATTCATGATTCGATTCATGATTCATGATTCATGATTCAATTCATGATTCATGATTCATGATTCATGATTCAATTCATGATTCATGATTCATGATTCAATTCATGATTCATGATTCATGATTCATGATTCAATTCATGATTAATGATTCGATTCATGATTCAATTCATGATTCAAGATTCATGATTCGATTCATGATTCATGATAAAATTCATGATTCATGATTCATGATTCGATTCATGATTCAATTCATTATTCATGATTCGATTCATGATTCATGATTTAATTCATGATTCATGATTCACGATTCATGATTCAATTCATGATTCATGATTCATGATTCGATTCATGATTCATGATTCAATTCATGATTCAATTCATGATTCATGATTCATGATTCGATTCATGATTCAATTCATGATTCATGATTCGATTCATGATTCATGATTTATGATTCAATTCATGATTCATGATTCATGATTCATGATTCAATACATGATTCATGATTCATGATTCAATTCATAATTCATAATTCATGATTCATGATTCAATTCATGATTCATGATTCGATTCATGTTTCATGATTCATTATTCAATTCATGATTCATGATTCATGATTCATGATTCATGATTCATGATTCAATTCATGATTCAAGATTCATGATTCGATTCATGATTCATGATTCAATTCATGATTCTTGATTCATGATTCATGATTCGATTCATGATTCATGATTCATGATTCAATTCATGATTCATGATTCATGATTCAATTCATGATTCAAGATTCATGATTCGATTCATGATTCATGATTCAATTCATGATTCTTGATTCATGATTCATGATTCGATTCATGATTCATGATTCATGATTCAATTCATGATTCATGATTCATGATTCAATTCATGATTCATGATTCATGATTCATGATTCAATTCATGATTCATGATTCGATTCATGATTCAATTCATGATTCTAGATTCATGATTCGATTCATCATTCATGATTCAATTCATGATTCTTGATTCATGATTCATGATTCGATTCATGATTAATGATTCATGATTCAATTCATGATTCATGATTCATGATTTATGATTCAATTCATGATTCATGATTCATGATTCATAATTCAATTCATGATTCATGATTCATGATTCATGATTCATGATTCAATTCATGATTCATGATTCGATTCATGATTCAATTCATGATTCAAGATTCATGATTCAATTCATGATTCATGATAAAATTCATGATTCATGATTCATGATTCGATTCATGATTCAATTCATAATTCATGATTCGATTCATGATTCATGATTTAATTCATGATTCATGATTCATGATTCACGATTCATGATTCAATTCATGATTCATGATTCATGATTCGATTCATGATTCATGATTCAATTCATGATTCAATTCATGATTCATGATTCATGATTCGATTCATGATTCAATTCATGATTCATGATTCGATTTATGATTCATGATTCATGATTCATGATTCATGATTCAATTCATGATTCATGATTCATGATTCATGATTCATGATTCAAGATTCATGATTCAATTCATGATTCATGATTCATGATTCATGATTCATGATTCAAGATTCATGATTCAATTCATGATTCATGATTCATGATTCAATTCATATTTCATGATTCATGATTCATGATTCAATTCATGATTCATGATTCAATTCATGATTCATGATTCATGATTCGATTTATGATTCATGATTCATGATTCATGATTCATGATTCATGATTCATGATTTATGATTCAATTCATGATTCATGATTCATGATTCGATTCATGATTCATGATTTATAATTCATGATTCAATTCATGATTCATGATTCATGATTCGATTCATGATTTATGATTCGATTCATGATTCATGATTCGATTTAAGATTCATAATTCATGATTCATGATTCATAATTCATGATTCATGATTCATGATTCATGATTCATGATTCGATTCATGATTCTTGACTCATGATTCATGATTCGATTCATGATTCATGATTCATTATTCAATTCATGATTCAAGATTCATGATTCGATTCATGATTCATGATACAATTCATGATTCATGATTCATGATTCGATTCATGATTCAATTCATGATTCATGATTCGAATCATAGTTCATGATTCAATTCTTGATTCATGATTCATAATTTAATTCAAGACTCAATTCAAGATTCATGACTCATGATTCAATTCATGATTCATGATTCATGATTCAATTCTTGATTCATGATTCATAATTTAATTCATGATTCAATTCAAGATTCATGACTCATGAATCAATTCATGATTCATGATTCATGATTCAATTCTTGATTCATGATTCATAATTTAATTCATGATTCAATTCATGATTCATGATTCATGATTCAATTCATGATTCATGATTCGATTCATGATTCAATTCATGATTCATGATTCATGATTCAATTCATGATTCATGATTCGATTCATGATTCAATTCATGATTCATGATTCATGATTCATGATTCATGATTCATGATTCAATTCATGATTCATGATTCATGATTCATGATTCAATTCATGATTTATGATTCGATTTATTATTCTTGATTCATGATTCATGATTCATGATTCAATTCATGATTCATGATTCATGATTCAATTCATGATTCATGATTCATGATTTATGATTCAATTCATGATTCATGATTCATGATTCATGATTCATGATTCAATACATGATTCATGATTCATGATTCAATTCATAATTCATAATTCATGATTCATGATTCAATTCATGATTCATCATTCGATTCATGATTTTTTACTCATGATTCATGATTCGATTCATGTTTCATGATTCATTATTCAATTCATGATTCATGATTCATGATTCAATTCATGATTCATGATTCGATTCATGATTCAATTCATGATTCAAGATTCATGATTCAATTCATGATTCATGATAAAATTCATGATTCATGATTCATGATTCGATTCATGATTCAATTCATAATTCATGATTCGATTCATGATTCATGATTTAATTCATGATTCATGATTCATGATTCACGATTCATGATTCAATTCATGATTCATGATTCATGATTCGATTCATGATTCATGATTCAATTCATGATTCAATTCATGATTCATGATTCATGATTCGATTCATGATTCAATTCATGATTCATGATTCGATTTATGATTCATGATTCATGATTCATGATTCATGATTCAATTCATGATTCATGATTCATGATTCATGATTCATGATTCAAGATTCATGATTCAATTCATGATTCATGATTCATGATTCATGATTCATGATTCAAGATTCATGATTCAATTCATGATTCATGATTCATGATTCAATTCATATTTCATGATTCATGATTCATGATTCAATTCATGATTCATGATTCAATTCATGATTCATGATTCATGATTCGATTTATGATTCATGATTCATGATTCATGATTCATGATTCATGATTCATGATTCATGATTCGATTCATGATTTATGATTCGATTCATGATTCATGATTCGATTTAAGATTCATAATTCATGATTCATGATTCATGATTCATGATTCATGATTCGATTCATGATTCTTGACTCATGATTCATGATTCGATTCATGATTCATGATTCATTATTCAATTCATGATTCAAGATTCATGATTCGATTCATGATTCATGATACAATTCATGATTCATGATTCATGATTCGATTCATGATTCAATTCATGATTCATGATTCGAATCATGGTTCATGATTCAATTCTTGATTCATGATTCATAATTTAATTCATGACTCAATTCAAGATTCATGACTCATGATTCAATTCATGATTCATGATTCATGATTCAATTCTTGATTCATGATTCATAATTTAATTCATGATTCAATTCATGATTCATGATTCATGATTCAATTCATGATTCATGATTCGATTCATGATTCAATTCATGATTCATGATTCATGATTCAATTCATGATTCATGATTCGATTCATGATTCAATTCATGATTCATGATTCATGATTCATGATTCATGATTCATGATTCAATTCATGATTCATGATTCATGATTCATGATTCAATTCATGATTCATGATTCATGATTCAATTCATGATTCATGATTCATGATTCATGATTCAATTCATGATTTATGATTCGATTTATTATTCTTGATTCATGATTCATGATTCATGATTCAATTCATGATTCATGATTCATGATTCAATTCATGATTCATGATTCATGATTTATGATTCAATTCATGATTCATGATTCATGATTCATGATTCATGATTCAATACATGATTCATGATTCATGATTCAATTCATAATTCATAATTCATGATTCATGATTCAATTCATGATTCATCATTCGATTCATGATTTTTTACTCATGATTCATGATTCGATTCATGTTTCATGATTCATTATTCAATTCATGATTCATGATTCATGATTCATGATTCATGATTCAATTCATGATTCAAGATTCATGATTCGATTCATGATTCATGATTCAATTCATGATTCTTGATTCATGATTCATGATTCGATTCATGATTCATGATTCATGATTCAATTCATGATTCATGATTCATGATTCATGATTCAATTCATGATTCATGATTCATGATTCATGATTCAATTCATGATTCATGATTCGATTCATGATTCAATTCATGATTCAAGATTCATGATTCGATTCATGATTCATGATACAATTCATGATTCATGATTCATGATTCGATTCATGATTCAATTCATTATTCATGATTCGATTCATGATTCATGATTCAATTCATGATTCATGATTCGATTCATGATTCAATTCCTGATTCATGATTCATGATTCAATTCATGATTCATGATTCATGATTCATGATTCAATTCATGATTCATGATTCATGATTCAATTCATGATTCATGATTTATGATTAAATTCATGATTCATGATTCAAGATTCATGATTCATGATTCAATACATGATTCATGATTCATGATTCAATTCATAATTCATAATTCATGATTCATGATTCAATTCATGATTCATCATTCGATTCATGATTTTTTACTCATGATTCATGATTCGATTCATGTTTCATGATTCATTATTCAATTCATGATTCATGATTCATGATTCATGATTCATGATTCAATTCATGATTCAAGATTCATGATTCGATTCATGATTCATGATTCAATTCATGATTCTTGATTCATGATTCATGATTCGATTCATGATTCATGATTCAATTCATGATTCATGATTCATGATTCATGATTCAATTCATGATTCATGATTCATGATTCATGATTCAATTCATGATTCATGATTCGATTCATGATTCAATTCATGATTCAAGATTCATGATTCGATTCATGATTCATGATACAATTCATGATTCATGATTCATGATTCGATTCATGATTCAATTCATTATTCATGATTCGATTCATGATTCATGATTCAATTCATGATTCATGATTCGATTCATGATTCAATTCCTGATTCATGATTCATGATTCAATTCATGATTCATGATTCATGATTCATGATTCAATTCATGATTCATGATTCATGATTCATGATTCAATTCATGATTCATGATTCATGATTCAATTCATGATTCATGATTCATGATTCATGATTCATGATTCGATTCATGATTCATGATTCGATTTATGATTCTTGATTCATGATTCGATTCATGATTCATGATTTATGATTCAATTCATGATTCATGATTCATGATTCATGATTCATGATTCAATACATGATTCATGATTCATGATTCAATTCATAATTCATGATTCATGATTCATGATTCATGATTCAATTCATGATTCATTATTCGATTCATGATTTTTTACTCAGGATTCATGATTCGATTCATGTTTCATGATTCATTATTCAATTCATGATTCATGATTCATGATTCAATTCATGATTCAAGATTCATGATTCGATTCATGATTCATGATTCAATTCATGATTCTTGATTCATGATTCGATTCATGATTCATGATTCATGATTCAATTCATGATTCATGATTCATGATTCAATTCATGATTCATGATTCATGATTCAATTCATGATTCATGATTCGATTCATGATTCAATTCATGATTCAAGATTCATGATTCGATTCATGATTCATGATAAAATTCATGATTCATGATTCATGATTCGATTCATGATTCAATTCATTATTCATGATTCGATTCATGATTCATGATTTAATTCATGATTCATGATTCATGATTCACGATTCATGATTCAATTCATGATTCATGATTCATGATTCGATTCATGATTCATGATTCAATTCATGATTCAATTCATGATTCATGATTCATGATTCGATTCATGATTCAATTCATGATTCATGATTCGATTTATGATTTATGATTCATGATTCAATTCATGATTCATGATTCATGATTCATGATTCGATTCATGATTTATGATTTATGATTCAATTCATGATTCATGATTCATGATTCGATTCATGATTCATGATTCGATTTATGATTCTTGATTCATGATTCATGATTCGATTCATGATTCATGATTTATGATTCAATTCATGATTCATGATTCATGATTCATGATTCATGATTCAATACATGATTCATGATTCATGATTCAATTCATAATTCATGATTCATGATTCATGATTCAATTCATGATTCATCATTCGATTCATGATTTTTTACTCATGATTCATGATTCGATTCATGTTTCATGATTCATTATTCAATTCATGATTCATGATTCATGATTCATGATTTAATTCATGATTCATGATTCATGATTCAATTCATGATTCATGATTCATGATTCAATTCATGATTCATGATTCATGATTCATGATTCATGATTCATGATTCATGATTCGATTCATGATTCTTGACTCATGATTCATGATTCGATTCTTGATTCATGATTCATTATTCAATTCATGATTCATGATTCATGATTCAATTCATGATTCAAGATTCATGATTCGATTCATGATTCATGATACAATTCATGATTCATGATTCATGATTCAAGATTCATGATTCGATTCATGATTCATGATACAATTCATGATTCATGATTCGATTCATGATTCAATTCATGATTCATGATTCGATTCATGGTTCATGATTCAATTCTTGATTCATGATTCATAATTTAATTCATGATTCAATTCAAGATTCATGACTCATGATTCAATTCATGATTCATGATTCATGATTCAATTCTTGATTCATGATTCATAATTTAATTCATGATTCAATTCAAGATTCATGACTCATGATTCATGATTCATGATTCGATTCATGATTTATGATTTATGATTCGATTTATTATTCTTGATTCATGATTCATGATTCGATTCATGATTCATGATTCGATTCATGATTCATGATTTATGATTCAATTCATGATTCATGATTCATGATTCATGATTCATGATTCAATACATGATTCATGATTCATGATTCAATTCATAATTCATAATTCATGATTCATGATTCAATTCATGATTCATCATTCGATTCATGATTTTTTACTCATGATTCATGATTCGATTCATGTTTCATGATTCATTATTCAATTCATGATTCATGATTCATGATTCATGATTCATGATTCATGATTCATGATTCAATTCATGATTCAAGATTCATGATTCGATTCATGATTCATGATTCAATTCATGATTCTTGATTCATGATTCATGATTCGATTCATGATTCATGATTCATGATTCATGATTCATGATTCATGATTCATGATTCGATTCATGATTCTTGACTCATGATTCATGATTCGATTCATGATTCATGATTCATTATTCAATTCATGATTCAAGATTCATGATTCGATTCATGATTCATGATACAATTCATGATTCATGATTCATGATTCGATTCATGATTCAATTCATGATTCATGATTCGAATCATGGTTCATGATTCAATTCTTGATTCATGATTCATAATTTAATTCATGACTCAATTCAAGATTCATGACTCATGATTCAATTCATGATTCATGATTCATGATTCAATTCTTGATTCATGATTCATAATTTAATTCATGATTCAATTCAAGATTCATGACTCATGAGTCAATTCATGATTCATGATTCATGATTCAATTCTTGATTCATGATTCATAATTTAATTCATGATTCAATTCATGATTCATGATTCATGATTCAATTCATGATTCATGATTCGATTCATGATTCAATTCATGATTCATGATTCATGATTCAATTCATGATTCATGATTCGATTCATGATTCAATTCATGATTCATGATTCATGATTCATGATTCATGATTCAATTCATGATTCATGATTCATGATTCATGATTCAATTCATGATTCATGATTCATGATTCAATTCATGATTCATGATTCATGATTCATGATTCAATTCATGATTTATGATTCGATTTATTATTCTTGATTCATGATTCATGATTCATGATTCAATTCATGATTCATGATTCATGATTCAATTCATGATTCATGATTCATGATTTATGATTCAATTCATGATTCATGATTCATGATTCAATACATGATTCATGATTCATGATTCAATTCATAATTCATAATTCATGATTCATGATTCAATTCATGATTCATCATTCGATTCATGATTTTTTACTCATGATTCATGATTCGATTCATGTTTCATGATTCATTATTCAATTCATGATTCATGATTCATGATTCATGATTCAATTCATGATTCAAGATTCATGATTCGATTCATGTTTCATGATTCATTATTCAATTCATGATTCATGATTCATGATTCATGATTCATGATTCAATTCATGATTCAAGATTCATGATTCGATTCATGATTCATGATTCAATTCATGATTCTTGATTCATGATTTATGATTCGATTCATGATTCATGATTCATGATTCAATTCATGATTCATGATTCATGATTCATGATTCAATTCATGATTCATGATTCATGATTCATGATTCAATTCATGATTCATGATTCGATTCATGATTCAATTCATGATTCAAGATTCATGATTCGATTCATGATTCATGATACAATTCATGATTCATGATTCATGATTCGATTCATGATTCAATTCATTATTCATGATTCGATTCATGATTCATGATTCAATTCATGATTCATGATTCGATTCATGATTCAATTCCTGATTCATGATTCATGATTCAATTCATGATTCATGATTCATGATTCAATTCATGATTCATGATTCATGATTCATGATTCAATTCATGATTCATGATTCATGATTCAATTCATGATTCATGATTCATGATTCATGATTCAATTCATGATTTATGATTCATGATTCAATTCATGATTCATGATTCATGATTCATGATTCATGATTCGATTCATGATTCATGATTCGATTTATGATTCTTGATTCATGATTCGATTCATGATTTATGATTCATGATTCAATTCATGATTCATGATTCATGATTCATGATTTATGATTCGATTCATGATTCATGATTCGATTTATGATTCTTGATTCATGATTCGATTCATGATTCATGATTTATGATTCAATTCATGATTCATTATTCATGATTCATGATTCATGATTCAATACATGATTCATGATTCATGATTCAATTCATAATTCATGATTCATGATTCATGATTCATGATTCAATTCATGATTCATTATTCGATTCATGATTTTTTACTCATGATTCATGATTCGATTCATGTTTCATGATTCATTATTCAATTCATGATTCATGATTCATGATTCAATTCATGATTCAAGATTCATGATTCGATTCATGATTCATGATTCAATTCATGATTCTTGATTCATGATTCATGATTTGATTCATGATTCATGATTCATGATTCAATTCATGATTCATGATTCATGATTCATGATTCAATTCATGATTCATGATTCATGATTCAATTCATGATTCATGATTCATGATTCATGATTCAATTCATGATTCATGATTCGATTCATGATTCAATTCATGATTCAAGATTCATGATTCGATTCATGATTCATGATAAAATTCATGATTCATGATTCATGATTCGATTCATGATTCAATTCATTATTCATGATTCGATTCATGATTCATGATTTAATTCATGATTCATGACTCATGATTCACGATTCATGATTCAATTCATGATTCATGATTCATGATTCGATTCATGATTCATGATTCAATTCATGATTCGATTCATGATTCAATTCATGATTCATGATTCGATTTATGATTCATGATTCATGATTCATGATTCATGATTCAATTCATGATTCATGATTCATGATTCAATTCATGATTCATGATTCATGATTCAAGATTCATGATTCAATTCATGATTCATGATTCAATTCATATTTCATGATTCATGATTCATGATTCAATTCATGATTCGTGATTCATGATTCGATTCATGGTTCATGATTCAATTCATGATTCATAATTCATGATTCAATTCATGAATTATGATTCATGATTCAATTCATGATTCAATTCATGATTCATGATTCATGATTCAATTTATGATTCTTGATTCGTGATTCATGATTCAATTCTTGATTCATGATTCATAATTCAATTCATGATTCAATTCAAGATTCATGATTCATGATTCAATTCATGATTCATGATTTATGATTCAATTCATGATTCATGATTCAATTTATGATTCATGATTCATGATTCAATTCATGATTCATGATTCGATTCATGATTCAATTCATGATTCATGATTCATGATTCAATTTATGATTCATGATTCATGATTCATGATTCAATTCATGATTCATGATTAAATTCATGATTCATGATTCATTTCATGATTCATGATTAAATTCATGATTCATGATTCATTTCATGATTCAATTCATGATTCATGATTTAATTTATAATTCATGATTCAATTCATGATTCAATTCATGAATCATGATTCATGATTCAATTCATGATTCACTTCATAATTCATGATTCATGATTCATGATTCGATTTATGATTCATGATTCATGATTCATGATTCATGATTCATGATTCAATTCATGATTCATGATTTATGATTCAATTCATGATTCATGATTTATGATTCATGATTCATGATTCATGATTCGATTCATGATTCATGATTCATGATTCATGATTGAATTCATGATTCATGATTCATAATTCGATTCATGATTCATGATTCGATTCATGATTCTTTAATCATGATTCATGATTCAATTCATGATTCATGATTCATGATTCAATTCATGATTCATGATTCATGATTCAATTCATGATTCATGATTCAATTCATGATTCAAGATTCATGATTCGATTCATGATTCATGATACAATTCATGATTCATGATTCATTATTCAATTCATGATTCATGATCCATGATTCAATTCATGATTCAAGATTCATGATTCGATTCATGATTCATGATACAATTCATGATTCATGATTAGATTCATGATTAAATTCATGATTCATGATTCGATTCATGGTTCATGATTCAATTCATGATTCATGATTCATGATTCAATTCATGATTCATGATTCATGATTCAATTCATGATTCAATTCATGATTCATGATTCGTGATTCAATTTATGATTCATGATTCATGATTCATGATTCAATTATTGATTCATGATTCATAATTCAATTCATGATTCAATTCAAGATTCATGATTCATGATTTAATTCATGATTCATGATCTATGATTAAATTCATGATTCATGATTAAATTTATGATTCATGATTCATGATTCAATTCATGATTCATGATTCGATTCATGATTCAATTCATGATTCATGATTCATGATTCAATTCATGATTCATGATTCATGATTCAATTCGTGATTCATGATTCATGATTCAATTCATGATTCATGATTTAATTTATAATTCATGATTCAATTCATGATTCAATTCATGAATCATGATTCATGATTCAATTCATGATTCACTTCATGATTCATGATTCATGGTTCAATTTATGATTCATGATTCATGATTCAATTCATAATTCAATTTATGATTCAGGATTTAATTCATGATTCATGATTCATGATTCAATTAATGATTCATGATTCATGATTCAATTCATGATTTATGATTCAATTAATGATTCATGATTCATGATTCATGATTAAATTCATGATTCGTGATTCATGATTAAATTCATGATTCATGATTCGATTCATGGTTCATGATTCAATTCATGATTCATGACTCATGATTCAATTCATGATTCATGATTCATGATTCAATTCTTGATTCATGATTCATAATTTAATTCATTGTTCAATTCAAGATTCATGATTCATCAGTCAATTCATGATTCATGATTCATGATTCAATTCTTGATTCATGATTCATAATTTAATTCATGACTCAATTCAAGATTCATGACTCATGATTCAATTCATGATTCATGATTCATGATTCAATTCTTGATTCATGATTCATAATTTAATTCATGATTCAATTCAAGATTCATGACTCATGAGTCAATTCATGATTCATGATTCATGATTCAATTCTTGATTCATGATTCATAATTTAATTCATGATTCAATTCATGATTCATGATTCATGATTCAATTCATGATTCATGATTCGATTCATGATTCAATTCATGATTCATGATTCATGATTCATGATTCATGATTCAATTCATGATTCATGATTCATGATTCAATTCATGATTCATGATTCATGATTCATGATTCAATTCATGATTTATGATTCGATTTATTATTCTTGATTCATGATTCATGATTCATGATTCAATTCATGATTCATGATTCATGATTCAATTCATGATTCATGATTCATGATTTATGATTCAATTCATGATTCATGATTCGATTCATGATTCAATTCATGATTCATGATTCATGATTCATGATTCATGATTCATGATTCAATTCATGATTCATGATTCATGATTCATGATTCAATTCATGATTCATGATTCATGATTCATGATTCAATTCATGATTTATGATTCGATTTATTATTCTTGATTCATGATTCATGATTCATGATTCAATTCATGATTCATGATTCATGATTCAATTCATGATTCATGATTCATGATTTATGATTCAATCCATGATTCATGATTCATGATTCATGATTCATGATTCAATACATGATTCATGATTCATGATTCAATTCATAATTCATAATTCATGATTCATGATTCAATTCATGATTCATCATTCGATTCATGATTTTTTACTCATGATTCATGATTCGATTCATGTTTCATGATTCATTATTCAATTCATGATTCATGATTCATGATTCATGATTCATGATTCATGATTCATGATTCATGATTCAATTCATGATTCAAGATTCATGATTCGATTCATGATTCATGATTCAATTCATGATTCATGATTCGATTCATGATTCAATTCATGATTCAAGATTCATGATTCGATTCATGATTCATGATACAATTCATGATTTATGATTCATGATTCGATTCATGATTCAATTCATTATTCATGATTCGATTCATGATTCATGATTCAATTCATGATTCATGATTCGATTCATGATTCAATTCCTGATTCATGATTCATGATTCAATTCATGATTCATGATTCATGATTCATGATTCAATTCATGATTCATGATTCATGATTCATGATTCAATTCATGATTCATGATTCAATTCATGATTCATGATTCATGATTCATGATTCAATTCATGATTTATGATTCATGATTCAATTCATGATTCATGATTCATGATTCATGATTCATGATTCGATTCATGATTCATGATTCGATTTATGATTCTTGATTCATGATTCGATTCATGATTCATGATTTATGATTCAATTCATGATTCATTATTCATGATTCATGATTCATGATTCAATACATGATTCATGATTCATGATTCAATTCATAATTCATGATTCATGATTCATGATTCATGATTCAATTCATGATTCATTATTCGATTCATGATTTTTTACTCATGATTCATGATTCGATTCATGTTTCATGATTCATTATTCAATTCATGATTCATGATTCATGATTCAATTCATGATTCAAGATTCATGATTCGATTCATGATTCATGATTCAATTCATGATTCTTGATTCATGATTCATGATTCGATTCATGATTCATGATTCATGATTCAATTCATGATTCATGATTCATGATTCATGATTCAATTCATGATTCATGATTCATGATTCAATTCATGATTCATGATTCATGATTCATGATTCAATTCATGATTCATGATTCGATTCATGATTCAATTCATGATTCAAGATTCATGATTCGATTCATGATTCATGATAAAATTCATGATTCATGATTCATGATTCGATTCATGATTCAATTCATTATTCATGATTCGATTCATGATTCATGATTTAATTCATGATTCATGATTCATGATTCACGATTCATGATTCAATTCATGATTCATGATTCATGATTCGATTCATGATTCATGATTCAATTCATGATTCATGATTCATGATTCGATTCATGATTCAATTCATGATTCATGATTCGATTTATGATTCATGATTCATGATTCATGATTCATGATTCAATTCATGATTCATGATTCATGATTCAATTCATGATTCATGATTCATGATTCAAGATTCATGATTCAATTCATGATTCATGATTCAATTCATATTTCATGATTCATGATTCATGATTCAATTCATGATTCATGATTCATGATTCGATTCATGGTTCATGATTCAATTCATGATTCATAATTCATGATTCAATTCATGAATTATGATTCATGATTCAATTCATGATTCAATTCATGATTCATGATTCATGATTCAATTTATGATTCATGATTCGTGATTCATGATTCAATTCTTGATTCATGATTCATAATTCAATTCATGATTCAATTCAAGATTCATGATTCATGATTCAATTCATGATTCATGATTCATGATTAAATTCATGATTCATGATTAAATTTATGATTCATGATTCATGATTCAATTCATGATTCATGATTTGATTCATGATTTAATTCATGATTCATGATTCATGATTCAATTCATGATTCATGATTCATGATTCATGATTCAATTCGTGATTCATGATTCATGATTCAATTCATGATTCATGATTTAATTTATAATTCATGATTCAATTCATGATTCAATTCATGAATCATGATTCATGATTCAATTCATGATTCACTTCATGATTCATGATTCATGATTCAATTTATGATTCATGATTCATGATTTAATTCATAATTCAATTTATGATTCAGGATTTAATTCATGATTCATGATTCATGATTCAATTAATGATTCATGATTCATGATTCAATTCATGATTTATGATTCAATTAATGATTCATGATTCATGATTCATGATTAAATTCATGATTCGTGATTCATGATTCAATTCATGATTCATGATTCAATTCTTGATTCATGATTAGATTCATGATTAAATTCATGATTCATGATTCGATTCATGGTTCATGATTCAATTCATGATTCATGATTCATGATTCAATTTATGATTCATGATTCATGATTCATGATTCAATTCTTGATTCATGATTCATAATTCAATTCATGATTCAATTCAAGATTCATGATTCATGATTCAATTCATGATTCATGATTCATGATTCAATTCATGATTCATGATTCAATTTATGATTCATGATTCATGATTCAATTCATGATTCATGATTCGATTCATGATTCAATTCATGATTCATGATTCATGATTCAATTCATGATTCATGATTCATGATTCATGATTCAATTCATGATTCATGATTCATGATTCAATTCATGATTCATGATTTAATTTATAATTCATGATTCAATTCATGATTCAATTCATGAATCATGATTCATGAATCATGATTCTCTTCATGATTCATGATTCATGGTTCAATTTATGATTCATGATTCATGATTCAATTCATAATTCAATTTATGATTCAGGATTTAATTCATGATTCATGATTCATGATTCATGATTCAATTAATGATTCATGATTCATGATTCAATTCATGATTTATGATTCATGATTCATGATTCATGATTCATGATTCAATTCATGATTCGTGATTCATGATTCAATTCATGATTCATGATTCAATTCTTGATTCATGATTCAATTCATGATTCATGATTCATGATTCAATTTATGATTCATGATTCATGATTCATGAATTAATTCATGATTCATGATTCAATTCATGATTCATGATTCATGATTCATGATTCAATTCTTGATTCATGATTCAATTCATGATTCATGATTCATGATTCAATTTATGATTCATGATTCATGAATTAATTCATGATTCATGATTCAATTCATGATTCATGATTCATGATTCATGATTCATGATTCGATTGATGATTCATGATTCATAATTCATGATTCAATTCATGATTCATGATTCATGATTCGATTCATGATTCATGATTCGATTTATGATTCATGATTCGATTCATGATTCTTGATTCATGATTCATGATTCGATTCATGATTCATGATTCATAATTCAATTCATGATTCATGATTCATGACTCATGATTCGATTCATGATTCATGATTCATGATTCAATTCATGATTCATGATTCATGATTCAATTCATGATTCATGATTTATGATTCGATTCATGATTCATGATTCGATTCATGATTCTTGATTCATGATTCATGATTCAATTCATGATTCAATTCATGATTTATGATTTGATTCATGATTCATGATTCATGATTCAATTCATGATTCATGATTCATGATTCATGATTCAATTCATGATTCATGATTCATGATTCAATTCATGATTCATGATTCAATTCATAATTCATAATTCAAGATTCATGATTCATGATTCAATTCATGATTCATGATTCATGATTCAATTCATGATTCATGATTCATGATTCATGATTCATGATTCAATTCATGATTCATGATTCATGATTCAATTCATGATTCATGATTCATGAATCGATTCATGATTCTTGACTCATGATTCATGATTCGATTCATGATTCATGATTCATTATTCAATTCATGATTCATGATTCATGATTCAATTCATGATTCAAGATTCATGATTCGATTCATGATTCATGATACAATTCATGATTCATGATTCAGGATTCATGATTCAATTCATGATTCATGATTCGATTCATGGTTCATGATTCAATTCTTGATTCATGATTCATAATTTAATTCATGATTCAATTCAAGATTCATGACTCATGAGTCAATTCATGATTCATGATTCAATTCTTGATTCATGATTCATAATTTAATTCATGATTCAATTCAAGATTCATGACTTATGATTCAATTCATGATTCATGATTCATGATTCAATTCATGATTCATGTTTCAATTTATGATTCATGATTCAATTCATGATTCATGATTCGATTAATGATTCAATTCATGATTCATGATTCATGATTCAATTCATGATTCATGATTCATGATTCAATTCATGATTCATGATTCATGATTCATGATTCAATTCATGATTCATGATTCATGATTCAATTCATGATTCATGATTCATGATTCATGATTCATGATTCGATTCATGATTCTTCACTCATGATTCATGATTCGATTCATGATTCATGATTCATTATTCAATTCATGATTCAAGATTCATGATTCGATTCATGATTCATGATACAATTCATGATTCATGATTCATGATTCAATATTCATGATTCAATTCATGATTCATGATTCGATTCATGGTTCATGATTCAATTCTTGATTCATGATTCATAATTTAATTCATGATTCAATTCAAGATTCATGACTCATGAGTCAATTCATGATTCATGATTCATGATTCATGATTCAATTCTTGATTCATGATTCATGATTCAATTCATGATTCATGATTCATGATTCATGATTCAATTCATGATTTATGATTCATGATTCAATTCATGATTCATGATTCAATTCATGATTTATGATTCATGATTCAATTCATGATTCATGATTCATGATTCATGATTTTCATGATTCGATTCATGATTTATGATTTATGATTCAATTCATGATTCATGATTCATGATTCGATTCATGATTCATGATTCGATTTATGATTCTTGATTCATGATTCATGATTCGATTCATGATTCATGATTTATGATTCAATTCATGATTCATGATTCATGATTCATGATTCATGATTCAATACATGATTCATGATTCATGATTCAATTCATAATTCATGATTCATGATTCATGATTCAATTCATGATTCATCATTCGATTCATGATTTTTTACTCATGATTCATGATTCGATTCATGTTTCATGATTCATGATTCATGATTCAATTCATGATTCATGATTCATGATTCGATTCATGATTCATGATTCGATTTATGATTCATGATTCGATTCATGATTCTTGATTCATGATTCATGATTCGATTCATGATTCATGATTCATGATTCATGATTCGATTCATGATTCATGATTCATGATTCATGATTCAATTCATGATTCATGATTCATGATTCGATTCATGATTCATGATTCGATTTATGATTCATGATTCGATTCATGATTCTTGATTCATGATTCATGATTCGATTCATGATTCATGATTCATAATTCAATTCATGATTCATGATTCATGACTCATGATTCGATTCATGATTCATGATTCATGATTCAATTCATGATTCATGATTCATGATTCATGATTCAATTCATGATTCATGATTTATGATTCGATTCATGATTCATGATTCGATTCATGATTCTTGATTCATGATTCATGATTCATGATTCAATTCATGATTCAATTCATGATTTATGATTTGATTCATGATTCATGATTCATGATTCAATTCATGATTCATGATTCATGATTCAATTCATGATTCATGATTCATGATTCATGATTCAATTCATGATTCATGATTAAATTCATAATTCAAGATTCATGATTCATGATTCAATTCATGATTCATGATTCATGATTCAATTCATGATTCATGATTCATGATTCATGATTCATGATTCAATTCATGATTCATGATTCATGATTCAATTCATGTTTCATGATTCATGATTCATGATTCATGATTCATGATTCATGATTCATGATTCGATTCATGATTCTTGACTCATGATTCATGATTCGATTCATGATTCATGATTCATTATTCAATTCATGATTCATGATTCAATTCATGATTCAAGATTCATGATTCGATTCATGATTCATGATACAATTCATGATTCATGATTCATGATTCAGGATTCATGATTCAATTCATGATTCATGATTCGATTCATGGTTCATGATTCAATTCTTGATTCATGATTCATAATTTAATTCATGATTCAATTCAAGATTCATGACTCATGAGTCAATTCATGATTCATGATTCAATTCTTGATTCATGATTCATAATTTAATTCATGATTCAATTCAAGATTCATGACTTATGATTCAATTCATGATTCATGATTCATGATTCAATTCATGATTCATGTTTCAATTTATGATTCATGATTCAATTCATGATTCATGATTCGATTCATGATTCGATTCATGATTCATGATTCATGATTCAATTCATGATTCATGATTCGATTCATGATTCGATTCATGATTCATGATTCATGATTTAATTCATGATTCATGATTCATGATTCAATTCATGATTCATGATTCATAAATTCATGATTCATGATTCAATTCATGATTCATGATTCATGATTCAATTCATGATTCATGATTCATGATTCATGATTCATGATTCATGATTCAATTCATGATTCTTGACTCATGATTCATGATTCGATTCATGATTCATGATTCATTATTCAATTCATGATTCATGATTCAATTCATGATTCAAGATTCATGATTCAATTCATGATTCAAGATTCATGATTCGATTCATGATTCATGATACAATTCATGATTCATGATTCATGATTCAAGATTCATGATTCAATTCATGATTCATGATTCGATTCATGGTTCATGATTCAATTCTTGATTCATGATTCATATTTTAATTCATGATTCAATTCAAGATTCATGACTCATGAGTCAATTCATGATTCATGATTCATGATTCATGATTCAATTCATGATTCATGATTCATGATTCAATTCATGATTCATGATTCATGATTCAATTCATGATTTATGATTCATGATTCAATTCATGATTCATGATTCATGATTCATGATTCATGATTCGATTCATGATTTATGATTTATGATTCAATTCATGATTCATGATTCATGATTTGATTCATGATTCATGATTCGATTTATGATTCTTGATTCATGATTCATGATTCGATTCATGATTCATGATTTATGATTCAATTCATGATTCATGATTCATGATTCATGATTCATGATTCAATACATGATTCATGATTCATGATTCAATTCATAATTCATGATTCATGATTCATGATTCAATTCATGATTCATCATTCGATTCATGATTTTTTACTCATGATTCATGATTCGATTCATGTTTCATGATTCATTATTCAATTCATGATTCATGATTCATGATTCATGATTCAATTCATGATTCATGATTCATGATTCAATTCATGATTCATGATTCATGATTCATGATTCATGATTCAATTCATGATTCATGATTCATGATTCATGATTCATGATTCATGATTCAATTCTTGATTCATGATTAGATTCATGATTAAATTCATGATTCATGATTCGATTCATGGTTCATGATTCAATTCATGATTCATGATTCATGATTCAATTTATGATTCATGATTCATGATTCATGATTCAATTCTTGATTCATGATTCATAATTCAATTCATGATTCAATTCAAGATTCATGATTCATGATTCAATTCATGATTCATGATTCATGATTCAATTCATGATTCATGATTCAATTTATGATTCATGATTCATGATTCAATTCATGATTCATGATTCGATTCATGATTCAATTCATGATTCATGATTCATGATTCAATTCATGATTCATGATTCATGATTCATGATTCAATTCATGATTCATGATTCATGATTCAATTCATGATTCATGATTTAATTTATAATTCATGATTCAATTCATGATTCAATTCATGAATCATGATTCTTGATTCAATTCATGATTCACTTCATGATTCATGATTCATGGTTCAATTTATGATTCATGATTCATGATTCAATTCATAATTCAATTTATGATTCAAGATTTAATTCATGATTCATGATTCATGATTCATGATTCAATTAATGATTCATGATTCATGATTCAATTCATGATTTATGATTCATGATTCATGATTCATGATTCATGATTCAATTCATGATTCGTGATTCATGATTCAATTCATGATTCATGATTCAATTCTTGATTCATGATTCAATTCATGATTCATGATTCATGATTCAATTTATGATTCATGATTCATGATTCATGAACTAATTCATGATTCATGATTCGATTCATGATTCATGATTCATGATTCATGATTCAATTCTTGATTCATGATTCAATTCATGATTCATGATTCAATTTATGATTCATGATTCATGAATTAATTCATGATTCATGATTCAATTCATGATTCATGATTCATGATTCATGATTCATGATTCGATTCATGATTCATGATTCATGATTCATGATTCGATTCATGATTCATGATTCGATTTATGATTCATGATTCGATTCATGATTCTTGATTCATGATTCGATTCATGATTCATGATTCATAATTCAATTCATGATTCATGATTCATGACTCATGATTCGATTCATGATTCATGATTCATGATTCAATTCATGATTCATGATTCATGATTCATGATTCAATTCATGATTCATGATTTATGATTCGATTCATGATTCATGATTCGATTCATGATTCTTGATTCATGATTCATGATTCAATTCATGATTCAATTCATGATTTATGATTTGATTCATGATTCATGATTCATGATTCAATTCATGATTCATGATTCATGATTCATGATTCATGATTCAATTCATGATTCATGATTCATGATTCAATTCATGATTCATGATTCAATTCATAATTCATAATTCAAGATTCATGATTCATGATTCAATTCATGATTCATGATTCATGATTCAATTCATGATTCATGATTCATGATTCATGATTCATGATTCAATTCATGATTCATGATTCATGATTCAATTCATGATTCATGATTCATGATTCATGATTCAATTCATGATTCATGATTCATGATTCAATTCATGATTCATGATTTAATTTATAATTCATGATTCAATTCATGATTCAATTCATGAATCATGATTCATGATTCAATTCATGATTCACTTCATGATTCATGATTCATGGTTCAATTTATGATTCATGATTCATGATTCAATTCATAATTCAATTTATGATTCAGGATTTAATTCATGATTCATGATTCATGATTCATGATTCAATTAATGATTCATGATTCATGATTCAATTCATGATTTATGATTCATGATTCAATTCATAATTCAATTCATGATTCGTGATTCATGATTCAATTCATGATTCATGATTCAATTCTTGATTCATGATTCAATTCATGATTCATGATTCATGATTCAATTTATGATTCATGATTCATGATTCATGAATTAATTCATGATTCATGATTCAATTCATGATTCATGATTCAATTCATGATTCATGATTCAATTCTTGATTCATGATTCAATTCATGATTCATGATTCATGATTCAAA